>NC_058035.1:1039456-1091956 GCF_019176455.1 Solea senegalensis | reverse complement strand
ATTAGTTTGAAACTTTGAAACTTTTAAAGGTCCAGTGTTTGTGGAAGTTACACCCGAGTCATAAAAGTAAGAATAACTTTGAAACAATATCTCATTAATGTGAAATACTAAATCATACATTTGAGATATTATCTCATAATCACAAGATGCTGAAGTAATCATATTGAGATAGTATCTCATAATATTTTGATCCTGGGTCCTAATTTCGAGATGAAATCTCATGTGTGATACCAAGTCATAGATTTGAGATTAAAATCTCAGTGTGAAATACAAAGTCATCATTTTAGGATTAAAATATCATTATTTTTAGATCAAATCTCAACCTGAGATACCAAATCCTAACTGAGATCAAATTGCATTGATTTGAGACATGAGGTCGTAATAATGAGATTGTATCTCATTATTATGAGTTACTAAATTATACTTTTGAGATATTAACTCATAATAAGATGCTGGGTCATAAATTTGAGATTAAAATCTCAATAATGTGAAATACTAGGTCATAACTTTGAGATAATATCTCCTAATAATGAGATATGAAGTTACTATTTTAAGATAAAATCTCACAAATATGAAATACTATATAAATACTATGATATACTATAAATATTTCATAATAATGAGATACTATCTCAGTGTGTCATAATTATGAGAGATTAAGTCATTACTTTCTCATAGTTTCTCATACGTTCAGGACTTTTCTGGTTCTCCTGGTTTTATTCAGCTTCATTAACTTCAACAGAACTTCCTCAAACACGAGTAAATAGTGGGTGTGTCCAGTTGCGTGTGGAGACATTTCCGTCCACGCCTCTTGAAGTGTGAACACACACACACACACACACACACACACACATATCTTGACCCAACCTGACCGCTATCCCATAATATCAGGTGGCATGTCAGCTTGAGAGCGTAAGCGCTGCCAGCGTACTTAACCTCGCCGCTTTAGACATTAGCTTCTACCAGAGGAACTTCACTGCTTCTGGAAACACTTTTCATTTTTACTCTCTCTCCTCCCTCCTCACCCTCCTCACCCTCCTCACCCTCTCTCTCCATTAAACACTTAGCAGAGAGGAAGATCTCATCATTATCTCAGTTTTATCCTCGACCTTTGGATTAGTTTGAGGCGTTTCTAAGACGTTCAACATGTCGCCGCCTTGAGGCGCGAGAGAGGAGGGGAAAAGAAAGTGGAGGAGGAGGAGAAGGAGGAGAAGGAGGAGGAGTGTTGGAAACTGAAGAGTGTAATGTAGTCAGGATAGAATCTGTCACTCAGCTTATTGCATGTTGATGACTCAGGGTAGTTTCAGCTGTAAGTAGCTGCTGATTTATGGACAGCCAGTGAACTCCTGCGGGCAGCGAGCAGGAGGAGGAGGAGGAGGAGGAGGAGGTGCAGGAGATCACACTCCCCCACAACTGCACCATGGCCAAGTCAGAGAGAGAGAGGCTGCATTTCTCCCCCATCACGCCAGACTGCTTTGCACGGCAATTAGCTGTGTCCTCATTTAGTTTGCCCCGTCCCAAAGGGTAATGAAAGTCGTACATCATCTTCAGGGTCTGCTAATTATCCAGCTCACATGCAGGTAAAGCTCTGTCGCCGTCAGAAGGCCTCTGTCGCTCCGACGAGCGAGGAGACGGAGACAGAGAGAGGGAGAGAGAGGGAGAGAGGGAGACAGAGAGAGAGGGAGAGAGGTTCCCGTACCAGGCTCCTCACATGCTTCACATACCTGTTTCACAAATGTGCTAGTCAAAGGGGAAATGTCTTCATTCCACATAAATCATCTCTCTCTGGTGTGAGCAACGAAATGTCCAGCAGTGCTAGACACACACACACACACACACACACGCACGCGCACAACACACACGTGCGAACACACACACACACGTTGGAAACCGGAGTACGTAAACATTTGGGGGGTCAGCTTGTCTGCGTTTGATTTCCATGTGGACGGTTAATGGAGGAAACGAAGTGAAATACTGTCTTCTAACAGTGTGTGCGTGTGTGTGTGTGCGTGTGTGTGCGCGTGTGTGTGTGTGACACGTTACATTTACTACATTAACAGAAACAGTTACAAACATCATCGTATTCTAACTCATATTTGGTGAAAACACGGTGCAAAAAAACCCAAAACTGTTAAAACGTTTGTGAATCCTGACCGACATGAACCAAACCTGCTAGGATTGATGACAGTCCGTCCACAAAGACGTCTGTATGGATAAAAAAAACAGCTCCCCCTGGTGGAGGCAGACAGTACGACATTTACACTTTTTAACGCCGCTCTAACAGGCATTGTTGTAGCCACCTGAAACTTGATATGTGAGACCAGGGACCCGCCCTCTTCCCTGCCCAAAACAGGAAGTTTCCTTCATGTGTGTCAGTGGTCAGAGCTTTTATTCTGTGTCCCTGTGAAACTTAAATCACTGATTTTCTCTGTGGACTTTGGTGTGGGAGAGTGAACGCGTAACAACCTTCAGTTTCCTGTTGGAAAGCACTGAGGTCCATGAGCCCGGTCGTCATGGCACCAGTCAAATGGGACTTTCTTCTTTCCATTTTTATACACACTGAATCTTAAAAGCAGCATTTTAAAGTGTCTGATGAGTTTAAGTTTCCTCCATGTTTTCTTCATGATAATTGGGGTCAATCAGACGCCGGTGAAACACAGTCTTCATTTGCTTCCACATTAATTCTCCCTCAGCGACGAGAACAAGGTCTTTCTTCTTTTCTTCTTCCTCTTCTTCTTCACCTCACGCTAACAAAGCGATTGTTTGTGGTGGCAGGTGTCGGCTCGCCGAGCGTCGCTAACCCTCAGACAGACACAGGGAGACTTCTGAGCGTGTTTGTCAGCCAGCGTCGAGCTGACACTTGAAACGGATGTTTGTTGGGTTTTTTAGATCCAGATCAAACCGTGTTTGGTTTCCACGGCAATAATCACAACCGAATTAACAAGTTGAAATGTTAATTTTACTATTCTTGCTTGATTTAGTTTTGGGTTGTTTTGAGATGTTTGTTCCACTGATTCCAGCTTCATCTTCTGCATCTTCACCCGTCGACGTTAAATTCCCCGTTTCCCAAAACACTGTTGGATTTTTCTTTTCTTGGTGTTCTGACAGTGGGTGAAGCGTCTCCACTGCTTTAATTCCTGCTCGTCCTGCGTGGAAGTGTTTGCTGAGCGCAGCAGGAAGACAGAGCGTGGCCTTTCGCTGCTGCCGATGCCTCTTGTTTATCTCGAGGTGAGAATTGTTTTTGTTCTCACAATTCTCACGGCGTCTATCTCCCTCCCTGCTTCACCTGCAGCTCACAGGAGCACGGATGAAAAAGAGGCTAAACACTCAGAGACGTCTCTGCCCGACTCTTATTTCTTTATGGATGTATATACATATATATATGTAACTATATATATATGTAACTATACATACACACACATATGTGTGTGAGTGAACATGTTTTTCTGTAAAGTCTTTTAAGGTCTTGTACATTTGCTCCAAAGGTGTCATTTCTTTAGATTTAACACCAGCCTGGAATTACAGACATTACAGACTTTATCTTATTACACAGCTTGGCTGAATGCTTTTTACTCCACAGTAAAGTTATTTCTCTACAACAGAACAACTCATGTTATTATCATCTGGAGGAACGATGTATAAATCTGCGGAAATAATCTGTCAAATTTAAATTCACTCTCCATTTGAAGCCTTTAAAAAGATAAAGTATATTCCATGTTAGAGGCCCAGTGCTGGATTGGATGGTGTCTGGGGGTGAAGTTGTGGTCCAACATGGCAGCAGAGTTGTGAAAACACAACACTTCTTATTTTTTAGTGGATTTAATCCATAAAAACATAAGTTTACGATGAAAGATCCTCTAAAACTCTACTCACAGGATGTTTAGAACCATCTACACATCTTTATCTCAATGTTCAGACAGAAAAACTGACATTTTTGAACCACTCACTCTCTCACACATCACAAACACAGGAGTTGTTGATCCACTGCTGCCTCCATCACTAAGTTCAAATGTCTATGTCAAAAACTTGATTTAGATTAACTTCAGGGACACAAAGTGACCACACGAGGCAGCAGAGGACCAGCAGCTCCTGTGTCCCTGCGAAACAAAAATGCTGATTTTCTCTCTGGTCTTTGGTGTGGGAGAGTAAGTGTTTCACAAAGTGACATAAACGTTAGTTTGTTGCTAGGCGACGACACTGAACGTGAAACCGTGTCTGAACTTCCATGTGTTTTTTTGACTGATGTTGTTTTCTCCAACATTTCCTTTTATTGTCGCCGGTAATAAGGAAATAACAGAAACTAATGAATTACAGTGAGGCGCCTGTTTGTTAATGAGCCACAAATGAAACTGTATCCAAATATCAAACCCAACTTTGTTTGTATTCTCCATAAACTCTGAAATAAAACGTGTGGCGTTTTGAATGAAACCCGACAAGCGCCGATAAATCACACTAAATCGAGAATCAATAACAAACGGCGTCTAAATGATGAATAATGAACAGGCCGTCATAAACTAACACCAGCACGACTCAGCAGGCCATTCATCGCCGCCGCAGCCAAAACATAAACAGACACGTTTCTTTCATGGCGCTAATAAATTTCCCCCGGAAAAAAGGAAAGAAGTGGAAGGCCGGTCCATCTGCTTCCAATCATTTTTAATTTCCTTTTGCTGTTCCGTCCTCATTTGGTATTCCACAGAGATATTGTGGAAATTCTTTCATTTACCTCCTCCCCATATGCATCCAATTAGCCGGACCAGGCTCCACCTGTACCTTAAGTAAACTCTGTGCTTGTTTTATTATCTGTGAGAAGCTGCAGCGCGCTCGGGTGGATTTGTCCGGAGGTTCTTTGGGTTTGATGTCTTCTGGCTCTGGACTCAAACACCTGCAGCTCTGCTCGCTCTCTGTTGATCTATCAGCTGCATAAACGGCGCAGCAGATGTTCACAGGCCGGCGAGGGAATCCTGCTCCTCTCCTCATGAACGCTTCAGCAGAGGATTCACGATACGGAGCCGCCGCCGCCGCCGCCGCCGACGCATTCGACTTCATTTATCACTAAATCATGTTTACGTAGAGAATTCCCCAACGTGTCGTCGCTGCTAACGACCTCTTCATTTCTCCTGGATCACAGCGTGATTGGCTTTTTAAACAAAAAACTTTAAAAAAAAACACAGAAAGGCATGTAGATGTTTGACCTTCTTGACCTCTTGAAGGAACAAGTTTTACGTTGCAGCCTCGCTCTTCCCTGAAGCTACGTAGCCTTCTGTTAGCGTCAAAATTCTAACTTGTGTAGTTTGTCCATCGTGGGCTACCGTAGAAACACGGTAAAACTCTGTAGACGTGTAAAGATAAGATAAAATGATAAAATAAGTCCTTTATTTGTTCCACGAGGGGGAAAATGAACATCGTCACAGCAGCAAAGACAAAGATGAAGATAATAAATATGTTTAACTACAATAATATTAACAATACAACTATAAAAAGTGAAAATAGAACATACATTATAGACAGTTACCAGAGTATAGCATGGGCTTGGCTTTTCCTCTGTTAAAATACTGTGGATCTGAGCAACTGTAAAAAAAACAATTTCCTTTCTCCCTTCCATTCTGATTCTGATGATTCTGATAGCGTAGTAATTGTGACATTTACAAGGTTTCTCGCATGCACCTCATGCTGTGAATTCTGCAGACAAGAGGAAAATGACAAGGTTCCTTGAATGCATCACGTAGCCATTTCTCTAAACTCAACGTTTGCCTTCAAATTTGTATTGTATTGATTCTCCAGTTGAAACCTCCGACTATAAACTCGGAAATTCCGACTTCCAACATGGACTGTAAGAGCTGGAGTTGTTCGCTGTCAGCAGCTCTACGTAGAATATTCTTCTCATCATCATCATCATCTTTTAATGGCTGCTGAAGTTTCACTGAAGGCTGAAAACACGGCTCGAGTCACATGTCGGTCTGATGTTCACACGACGTCGAGCCCTTCCTTCACACTTTGACCTCATCTTCACGCGGCCCATGACCTCGGGGTCATCTCCGCTCGAAATAGGCCCAGAGTGTCTCCAGTGACAGGCGGGACAACAGGACACAGCCTTGGTGTCTTTGTTAAAGGGACAGTTCAGTATCTTAAATGTCCTTTTAACATGGTGGCTACGCTAAGAGTATATTATCACATCCTTTTTTGACTGGGAGCTGAAGTTTGTACGACTTTGTGAACGTTTCACTCTCCCACACCAAAGTCCACGGAGAAAATCAGTGATTTTAACATCACACACACAGTTGTTGATCACTCAGTTCAATACTTCATTCATATTTACCTCAGTGACACAAAGTGACCACATGAGGCAGCAGAGGACCAGCAGCTCCTGTGTCCACGTGAGCTAAAATCACAGATTTTCTCTCTGGACTTTGGTGTGGGAGAGTGAGCGCTGAAACGATGGAAAACTCTGTCTAACATTGAGATGAAGCAGGAAAAGTTTCCCATAGACACAGATGTTTCAGGTTGACCTCGTACAGTCAGAAACTCCCAAAAAACCCTGAACTATCACTTTAAACCTCTGAAGAAAGCAAAGGGCAGAGTCGAGGACGTGAAACCCTTTTACAGAAACCATTACCCCCGCGGTGAAATTGATGGGCGTGCGATTGATTGATAAGTTGATCTGGTCGTTGCTGAGCTGGTGGATTTGAAACATGTGGCTTGATTTACCGTGCGGGGTTCAACTGCACAAGCCTGGCAAACACGGGGGAGGGATTGAATGACATTTTTTTTGGTAAGAGAGTAATAATTTACATTTCCCATGCCAACTATTAATACCCGGCTGGCCTCCGCGCTGCACCACTTACGCAGGTCTGAGGCCGTGTAGGACGTGTTGTCAGTGGCGTTTCAATAAATCTCGGCCTCAGGAACGCGACTCTAAACAGGAGAGTGGAAACAGAGCTGTGTGTGTGTGTGTGTGTGCGCGCGCTGTCAATATAATCTACAGCATCTGACTTTATGACTGTGATTTCTCGTGGCACCCTCAACTCTCATTACACAGGATCAGAGTTTTCAGTGGAACTGTGGCAGAGAAACTCGGGGAGACGATATCAAACCCCGGCTGAGTTATAAGTGATTCATGATGAAATACGAGTGAAGGAATGACCTCTTTGCATGCAGAGCAATATGTATTACATTCTGCCCCCAGCCATTTTTCACGAGGATCGTTCAGGTTGTGTTTGTCAGACTCCATTTTCCGCCTGGGAACTGAGGTTTGTAAAGCGCTCGCTCTCCCACACCAAAGTCCACAGAGGAAATCAACCATTTTAGCTGGCGGGGACACAGGAGCTGCTGGTCTACTGCTGCACTGTTTGTGTCACTGACATAAATAGAAATGATGGAATTCAAATGCCGAAATCACACAATAACACATTTGAACTCACTCATGGAAACAGCAGTGGATCAATCACTGATTTTCTCCATGGGCTTTGGTGCAGGGAGACAGCGGAGAGTTCACTTCAGTTTCCACGTCTTATGATATATTATGCACTTAATGAGCACATTTGTGTACATATAGTAAAAGTAAAAACATATTTACACACAAGTGTACTCTCACCCACTAACAAAGGAACGGCTGAAGCCCAAGGCTTGCGTTCATCTCTCCTATATAATCAATAAGAGATCCCACATATGAAAGAAGGAAAAAGAAGAAACTAAACAAGTCAAAACTGCTGGAGTTTCAATCAGTGTTTCTGTCTGTTTCTAAAGGACCAGCAGCTCTTTCTCTGTGTGTGTGTGTGTGTGTGTGTGTGTGTTTGTTTATTGTAAACTCCATTTTGAGTTTCAGATTTAAGTCTATTTGGAGAGTTGAATTAACATCACAGGGGCCACATTTTAGTTTGTCATTCAGTTGTTCTTTTATTTTTGATTAGGCAACCTGGACATGTGGAAAACACAGTGAGTTAAAGGAGTATGTTTTCATTGTTTTGAGTGAACTGTTCCTTTAAACGAATGCAAGACATATAAACAGCGGGGAAAATAGTTTTGGAAACTTAAAATTATACAATTATAGAATTCTTAACATGCACTGAAAAACATACTTTTCAAAACGTTCCACTTGTAGTGACACACACATGCTAGCAGCGAACATGCTAGCATACTACGAGATCGCAGACACAACAACTCACACTGTGTACGAACCTTTTATATTCATTTCACATGTTTTTCACGTTTTACCCGATTTCATGCAAACTAGCGTTGTCGGCTAACAAACAACCACTGTAGCTCCAGTTAGCATTTTCCTGCTGAGTCATCTGATAACTGAAAAACATGTTTCGCTTTAGTTTGATGTATTAGTGTGTTTATGTCACTGGCATTTACATGTTTGTTTGCTTTATTTTTGATGTAATAGGACAAATTTACTGTGAAAAATAGCGGCATTAGTTAACACACATAGCCACGATAACTTCAGTTAGCAGTTACTAGCAGAGCATTTATATCAACTAAGACTGGAAATGATGTGTTTTGCATTGTATACATTTACAGTATGGACAAACTTACATTGGATGTGAAAAATATTGATCATTTAAATGCATAGTAAGGCATTAGCAGCTAACAAACCTAGCCGTCATGGCTTAAGTCATAGCAGCTAACAAACCTAGCCGTTATGGCTTAAGTCAGCAGTTTGCAGCAGAGTATTTATTTTTGATTTAATATTTTGAGAGTTATGCCAAATTTACCGTGGGTGTGAAAAATATTTAATATTTCAATGCATATTAAGCTGTTAGCGACATCAGCTAACAAACATAGCCATTACAGCTTCATTTAGCAGCTAGCTGTGCATTTCTGTTAACTGATACTGGAATGTGTTTAATATTGTTGTAATATATTTACATTAAGGACAAATTGACAGTGAAAATATAAAATATTTAATATTTTAATGAAAATTGGTCCATTATTTTCCATAGAATTTGAAGGATCTTACACATTGGAAAGGTATTTCTGCAAATCCATGAAAGTTTATCTTTCTTGACTCTGTGAAGACACAGAAAAAAACCAGGAAGTAAAATCACAGGAATTACAAACTTAAACAGTATGAAAACAGCTGTAATGTGAATTTAAATCACTGTATGATCACTGTCGTCATGCCTCACAGGGGCAGATCATAACAGCCCAATTAAAGATGAGGCTCATCATGGGTCACGGTGCTGGTTTTCCCTCCCTGGTTCTCAGGAGTCACAGATGTTTTCACTGCTCAGTGTTAACTTACAGTGGAAAATGAGCCTCTGTCCGTCAGCGAGTTTGTTAAATGTCAGGCTGGTTTAAGAACGACACGTTTACATGACGGTCCACACTGGATTCCTCCAGATCTACCAGAGATTTATGTAGAGATCCACTTTCAAATCTCATGCTTACACACAAGCTTGATATTATGTGTTATATTTGTGTTTTTCATACATTTTGCTCAATACAGTATTCTACTTCCAAATGTTTTTCATTTATAATTAGAAATATTAGCTCGTTCCCACAGAGAAAATCCTGTTTTTAAGCTGGTTTGAGAGACAGAAGCTGCTGTTTATCTGCTGTCACTAATGTCATTTAAAACACAGGAATTATATATTTGAACTCAGTGATGGAGGCAGCCGTGGATCAACACCTGCTCTGTGCTGAGCTGTGAGGAGTTTGGTGCAAAGTTTACACACAAACAAACACATTTTCCAGTCGTCAGAACTTCATAAAAACAAGCCTGAAAACATAGATCATATATTTAAGATCCACTTTCACAGGCAACGCGTGTTTGACTGTTAGGAAACCAGAGACCAATGAAAACATTATGTCTTCCTGTTTAAATGTGACGCGTCTGTTCACTGGGATTTAATTACGAGTTCAACTGTAATCTAAAGTATCAGTCAAAATAGCACCGCGGTAAGCACCAGATGATGTGGGGACTTGACAGACACCGGGGGGCTCCGGTTTCAGCGCTGCCAGCCTGACGGGCCCACCTGCCCCGGCGGCCCCGGCCAACTGCCCCGGACAGTGATTGACGGCCAGCGTAAAGTCACTCAGCAGGGTCTCGGACACATTTGTGCATTCGCTCACACGTCGAGGCGTTACATGACTCTACACGCCGAGGCAGGAGCGACACCCGACTGTCCTCCGCGTCGGTCAAAGACGTGTCCCTGTCAGTAGACACGTGAGTGTGGGGATCAGTGGAGGAGATTTATGCACATAAACCAAAACCTGGATCCCATGTGTGCCTCACCCGCTCTCACCTCCACAATAAAAGAAAATGGCATCATAAAGAGTAAACTGGGCTTGACTCGAGGGGGGGGGGTTCTAATCCCGAGGATACCGTTGATTTTCATTTTTCATTTTTCAAGGGCGACGTACTATTAATCTTTGCGATGTGGTGTGAGAACTCGCTCTGGGAACAGAAAAGTGAGGTGTTCAGTGTTCCAACATGTTTCCGACTGTTACGAACACATTACTTAAGTAACACACTGAGGGGAAAATAACCCCGTTTACACTTAAATAGTGTTCAACTTAAGTTAATATAAGATAAAAAAATGAATTGAATGAAAACATAAAGTGTTTTAATGTATGATCGTATGAGGTTCTGACATATTAAGTATGTTTACATGACATCTGACTAAAACTGGAGTCAACATGTACTAAATCTGATTTAAACTTCATTTTTTGAATTGTGAACAGTTTCTTAATTTTGACATAAATTTGTTGTTATGATAGTTTCTGCACAGTCAGGTTTCTTCTCTCCTTCTTTGAGGCAGTTAGGGCAATAGATGTTTGCAATTAATGGTCAATAATTCCACGGTAACCATTCAGCGTAATGTAAACCACATAATCCTAAAAGTAACTGGACTTTTACAGCCCGTGGTTTCAGTCCTGGCCTGTCGAGTTTGTGTTCCTCTACTATTTTATAGAGATATATAAATTCTTAGTTCTTAGTTCTTATTAAATTCTTATACAATCTTAGTTTGACTAAAACCAGACTTTTAAAATACATGTAAACATGTTAGTCTGATTGAAATTGGACTAAGAGACACCTTTTTTACTTGATGTTCGACTGTTTTACGGCCTTCCGTCCCAAATGTAATCTCCATCACTGCCCTCCATACCACCGCGTGTCTTTGATGGTGCAACGTTAGCCTTCCTGTTAATGGGGAATATTACTTGTTGCTGATGCCGATGAGGGAGCGTCATTTTTAATATTTGACAACTTACTTTGCCGGATAGCCCCTTGAATAAAAGGTAGTTTTCCTGATTGATTGGATTATTGACTCTATACTGCCGCCATGAGTTCACTCTCCTGGGTTTAAACCAGCCTCAACACGCCCAGATAATGTGATTAAGAGTTGAGCTACTTGTGCATGTTCACATTCAAGCCAAACTGATACCAGTAAATACACAAGACGTGTATAAGAAGACAACAGTGACACAAATGTGGCTACATTTCTGTTATTTCTGTTCAGATAATGGGATGTTTTAAGTTACTGTGAGGTACGAAGACTCAATGTCTAAGCTTAAGTCTACGATAAACCTGACTCCAAACTGAACTTTGTAAACCTCTTACTCGCCCGCACCAAAGTCCAGAGAGAAAATCAATGATTTCACATCACTGTTGATCCACTGCTGAGTGAGATGTGTTATTCTGTGACTCCTCTGTAAGTCCCATTGACTTCAGTGACACACACTTGCCACACGAGGCAGCAGTGGACCAGTGAACACCTGCACTAAAATCACTCTTTTCTGTATGAACGTTCCGTTTAAATGTAACATAAATATTATTAATAGCTGCATCATTTGTCCAGACACTGTCGTATAATAAAGCCCTGGAATTAAACACATTATCGCAAACCTTTGAATTTCACAGGGAAGTTTGTAAAAAAGAAAAAGAGATGTGTTTGTGATCGATAAAGAAACTGATCGTTTTCTGGATCAAGCTCTTTTCTTTTTTTGAAATCCCTCCCGTGAAACTCCAACGCCTCATTCATATTACTCTTCTGTGTAAGTGCAACGTTTTCTAATCGCATTCATCACCAAAAGGCTCACTTTGGTCCCTGCAGTATATTTATTATCGCACTAACTGGGTCTAAATTATTAAACCTTAATGATGTGGACCCTGAAAATATGTTGTCCTTTTATTTTCCCCACAGAGAATCAATGTTATACATTAGCAGCATAAATTAACTCATACTTTACCTTCAATAAAATGTATTCTCACACTCTGCTGGCTGCTGCTGCTGCTGATGCTGTTGTTACTGCTGCTGCTGTTACTGCTGCTGATGCTGCTGCTGCTACTGCTGATGCTGCTGTTACTGCTGCTGCTGTTACTGCTGCTGCTGCTGTTGTTGTTGCTGCTGCTGTTACTGCTGCTGCTGCTGATGCTGCTGCTGTTGCTGCTGCTGTTACTGCTGATGCTGCTGCTACTGCTGCTGCTGCTCTGCTGATGCTGCTGCTGCTGATGATGATGATGATGATGCTGCTGATGATGATGATGCTGATGCTGCTGATGCTGATGCTGCTACTGCTGATGCTGTTGTTACTGCTGCTGCTGATGATGATGCTGCTGTTACTGTTGCTGCTACTGCTGATGCTGCTGTTACTGCTGATGTTGCTGCTGCTACTGCTACTACTACTGCTGCTGCTGATGATGATGATGATGATGCTGCTGATACTGCTGATGCTGCTACTGCTGAGGCTGTTACTGCTGCTACTGCTGAGGCTGTTACTGCTGCTGCTGCTGAGGCTGTTACTGCTACTGCTGCTAATGGTTTAAATGTTACATTTTAGTAGAGGAAAATACACGTCGTCTAAAAACAAGCTAATTCCTGCTCCCGTGAGGATGTGATGTCATCACACACGCCGGTGTGTGTCGAGGCTCCTGGGACGGTTCCCAAACGTGCAGAGGAGGCAGCGTGGTGCGCCGTGATGTATGTGGGTCAGTAATAGAAATGGCCGATATACGGCGAGGTCCATCACACTTAAAGGTTAATTACAACGGCAACACTAGTTCTACCTCTTTATGATGAAATTGGTTGTTATTAATCAACGTTAGAGTGCTGTAGTGTTACGGGATGTGGGCGGCGGCAGCGTAGTGGTCCGACACAGTCTTTTTAAGGATATTTAAATATGCTCTATTTGAAAATTATAGCCAGGGAAAGAGGCAATTAGCAAACACAATCAGAAATTCTAATGAGAGGCAATAAAAGCGATTGTGTCCGCTTTAGTGGGACCAGACGTTTTCTGTTAGTCCTTAAACTGTCTCTGATTTTGTGTAAAATGTTCCAGTTTATCAGAAACGTTCATTTTCAAAGTGGTGACAATATAAACGTAACAGAACCTGTCAAACATGTTTTCTTCATGTTTGTCAAACTGAATATCTTCAAATCACGGTTATCAAAATAAACCCCCGACACTTGAATGGATATTTAAGTTCACGTTGTTTTGGAAATCTGCAAATTTGAAGTGATAATTCAGTTTTTTGAAGTCTTGTTATATTTGGTCGTAACTGTGGTGTGAGCGCCCCCTATGTCAAAAACATGGACACTTGCTAACAAACGGCTTAAATTGATGCTATGTTAAGACATTTGTCCTTTTATTTTACTCAAACAAGGTCATTTCTGACCAGAATCTGAAGTTTGTAAACCACTAACTCTCCTGCACCAAAGTCACGTCACACACACAGAAGCTGTTGATCCACTGCTGCCTCCATCACTAAGTCCAAATGTCTTATTTTAGTGAATTCAGCATTTAAAAATCCTTTGTTCAGATTTACCTCAGTGACACCAAGTGACCACACGGGGCAGCAGAGCAGCAGCAGCTTAAATCACTGATTTTCTCAGTACATAAAATGCTGTTTAACAGTAAAATAAAATGGAAAAACATATTTTTATAATCGCATTGACATGAGAAGGGTTACATTTAATTAAAGATGGACTAAATGTTATCCTGGAAAATAAGTCAGTGTCCATTTTCTAATTCACAGAAATCTGACCACCGGTCAGCTAATCTGTGTATTTAACAAGCACTTCCAGGTGGAGCCGCAGGATTCATGTTTGTTCTCTAAATGGATTCCTCTGCGTCGTCGAGGTGGGAAGTATCCTCGAGATGAGCAGAGATTAGGAAGCGTTGTCTCATCGCCTGTGACCGCCTCCCGCAGAGTGACTTCAATTACATTAACAAGCTAAACGCTAGCGTGGGGGCATTTAGGGGTAAAAACACTGTGGCGGTCTGTGACTGATGATGTTTGTGTGCAGGAGACGCAGATCTAAGCAAGGTGGTGTTGATGTTTGGCGGGCGGAGAAAAGGACTCGGCTCCTCCCGCCTCTTGTCTCCGGTTACCAGGATAAATCCCCGCTGATCACTAATTGTGCGATTCCTCTTGTCTACATCAACTTCAGCCCGACAGGTTATTTCAGCTTGTTATCGGGAAAACATTTATCCTGCTGGAATTATTACTGAGCCAGGGCCTCTGGTGAAGCACAAACAGCAGTGAATCTTGTGGAGTGATGGTACGGCCTCTGCTCATTAGATGGCCAATCGACTGGCAGAGTGGTGAGGCCCAATCCCCGGCCCCTTTATTGAGTGTTAAGGAGACGCGGGCTGACATTTACATCTCCTGCCTCCTTCATGACTGGCTGGCCAGAAAATGGCTGCCATACATCGAGGCTTCCGAGGCGCGGGCGCGTTAAGGTCAGGACAGCGAGACGCGTCACGGGAGAGGGAGCGCATTCACCGCACGCGAGTACAACACAGGTAAGTAATGTGTCACCGCGCCGACGGCTTTTTACGAGAACAAACGCCGTCTCCCGGGGCAACAGGACTCCCAGAGAACAAACCCCGCGAAAAAAAGATGTAAACAAGACAAGTCACCCCATCTCATCTTGTCTGTATTGACTTATCGAGCAGGGACGGAGAAAACGCTGCTGTGGATGAGTGTTCTCGCATCGCCGGGAAAAACCACAGCAGCACTGCGACTTGCTCTTTTCACTCAGAGGCAATTACAGTCCACACCTGGCAACCGCAGGAAGACTTCCCGGTGCCTAACAATGTCGCAGAGGAACTCTTCTCCAAACTACTGCTCCAAATTGGCTGTGCGGCTTCAGCCCAATTAGGGGCTGAAATATGGTAACTGCATCAGCCATTACAGAGGCGCGGAGGCTGCGCTTGAAGGTTAGGAGGGGGGTACACTAGTGCTTACACAGCAGAAAAAGAGTGGTGTTATGGGGGGGCGGGGGTAAAACACCCGTGAATAAACACCCGTGCACAGATCTGCAGACAAACGTCTTTATTATCACAGCAGATCTCATCATGCCACACGCGCGCGTCGACGGAAACAACATGCTTTTCACAGAAGCAGCATCATCAGCAGCAGCAACAGAAGCAGCAGCAGCATCATCATCATCATCATCATCATCAGCAGCATTAACATCAGCAACAGCAGCAGCATTAGCATCAGCAGCACCAACATCAGCAGCATTAGCATCAGCAGCAACATCAGCAGCAGCAGCAACAGCACAGCAGCAGCAGCAGCAGCAGCACCAACATCAGCAGCGGGGTGTCATGGTGGACTGGTCATCACGGGGTCAACGCATGGAGACAAACAACCATTCAAACTCTGCATTTATACCACGGACCATGTCAGCAGTGTTGTAATGTAACAAAGTACAAATACTTCATTACTGTGCTTATGTACGTAAGACATGACGGCGTCTGGTCAGAGCGAGAACCTGGAAGACAAAATACATGCGTTTCATTTGATCTCAGAACAAAGTGGTCACCACATTGTTGACACTGTTTATTCCGCCATGTTGGCAGGAAAAAGCATTGGGAAGTCCTTAAATCCACGTAGATCGAGCAAAATATCGTCTGATTTGGTGTAAAGTTTGCTGACATCCAGCAATCTTTACACCAAATGTAATAAAGTATGTACCAATAAAGGGGCGGGGCCTTTCAGAGACGGCGAGGTCGCCTCCGGTCGTCTATCACACAAGAGCTACGATTCAAAAACGCGAGTATTTTAACGTGCAGGTGAAATTATCTATTGTTTATGTTCTTAATGTTCAACTATGAGTTTGCTACATAATCTCAAGAGATTAAAGCGACATCTCAGTCAAGATTTCCCAAGAAAATTGACATTAGTCCTCAATTACATTTAGTTGACTTCTGCAATAACTTCCTACTAGTGAATCTACTACCACAAGATGGCAGCAGCAAGCATTTGGTGGTTGAGCTGCGTGTGGGTTTGTAGATGAAAAGTTGCTTGAATGCATCTCGTAGCCGCTCCACAAACAAGATGAAAATGATGGGGGTCCTGAGTTTGCTACATAATCTTAAGAGATTAAATGAATATTACAGACGAGATGGATTGATTTCCGATGTTTTTTGTGAAAACTGGTCTCTCTGCAAATAAAGAAAAAATAAAATAGAATTTGCAAAAGCTAGCATTATTAAAGATACTCGTGGAGACGGATGTTTTATTGTTGCTCATCAGTATATTCTCGACAGTCGAGGGGGGAATAAAAACAAACTTCCTGCTTCTTGTTGCGTGACCGATAACTAATGTTCCCCCGTGTCGGCAAAAAGGACTCTGATATGATACAAGCATTCAAACTGTCCGCCTTTTGAGATATGGCCGTCTGTCACCATCGCCGGCGCGACGATTGATTCTCCGCTGCCCTTAAATGCAACGCTTGCAGCGCAGAGCCAAGGACGCGGTCAAGTAATGACAATCGTCTTTAAGGAATAATGAGCCGGCGCTTCTGAGAAGTTACCAGGACCGCGTCCAGTAATGAATCCCCGCTCCATGACACGCTGATAAATTCCCATTCTTGAGACGGGACAGTGTAGCTGCAGTTTAATTGACAAGAAATGAATTCAGGAGGTTGGGAGGGAAAGAGACGGCGGGAGGGAGGAAGCAGGGCAAGGAAGGGGGAGGCGGGGAGAGGGGGAGGGGGGCGGAACTAAATTCTGTGTGATCAGCAAGGTTTCAAACAATCATTGGCGAAGTGAAGTCTCTGCCATATCTATAAGTCATCATGTTTTATAGGCCATTAGGATCTCCAGAGAAGGGCCGCATGGAGACCGCGGCTTTTTGTCGAAATTAAAATGTCACCGGGGAAGAAATAGAACAAAACACCGAATCTGCAATTAATTACCTGGCCATAAAAATTCAATAATCGGGATGCAACGCTGTTTTCACCACACAGCAGCACTCCGCGATCACGGCAAACTGGAATAGAATGCATTTATCTCCCCCAAATTACATTTCTAATTTAAAAGGTGGTAAAGCGGAAAAGGAAAATGACCTTCGGTGTGAGGGGAGCGTTACATACACACACACACACACACAGTCTGACGCTCAGTGTCCCGCTGAGACACCGGTGTGTGTTTTTAAAGGCTGGTAGAATAAGGATTGGTTGAAAAATGAAGACGTTTAATCAGCCGATAAATTCTCTACGCATCGTTCTCCAGGGAAGAAAAATCTGAAATGAAAAAATATCAGTCAACGTCAAAGATTTTCCAAAGAAAACTGAACAATGTTTTAGCAGCAACGCACTGATAAATTCAATTTAGTTTACTTCTGCAAAGAGCTCATACTAAGAAGTGAATCTCCTAACACAAGAGAGCAGCAAGCATTTGGTGATCGGAACGCATGTGGAACACGCTGTGAACGCCACAAATTATGGGGGTTCTTGAATGCATCATGTTTCTTTTCTTCACAGTTCAACACATTGTGGATCACATAGAAATTATGACATTTATGAGGTTCCTTGAATGCATCATTTAGTGACCTTTACATGGTTACTTGAATGCATCTCCTAGCTGCTCCTCTAACCCCAACACACTGTGGACACCACCCAAAAGTGATGAAATTACGAGGTTCCTTGAATGCATCTCATAGCTGCTGCTCTTAATGCAACATGTTGTGAACTCTACGGGCAAGATGAAAATGATGAGGGTCCTTGAATGCATCTTGTAGCCGCTCCTCTAACACACTAATACCTGTATAAGTGGTGACAGTTACGAGGTTTTTTTGAACGCATCATGTTGTCGTCCCTCTAAGCTAAACATGCTGTGGACCCTGCAGAATTTATGAAATTTGCAAGGTTCCTTGAATGCATCTTGTAGCCATTTTTCTAAACTCAACATCCTGTGAACGCTGCATCGCTCACACTCATGCACATGAGAAGTCTATTTATTCATCATCATAAACACATCGTATACACCAACTTTAAACAAACATAGTCTTAAATATATCGTCAGAAAATATCATTGATTTCAAATTTAAAATGTTGTCACTGTGATATAAATATAGTTTGACCTCAAACACGCCAGACGTTGACTGGTATGAAGGTGAGACAAGGGTGTGGACGGTCTTCAGTCCCACAGCAGAGGGTGGTCTGCTCTGACAGCGGGGGGGAGTGGGAGGAGTTTTAATTTCAGGAATGTGGCGCGGCGGTATTTCACCCTCTGCTGTTGTCTCATATTATCTCAGTAAACATCCCAGGTACTAATAAGATAAATGTGCGAGCAGGCGGCGTCTCATCCGGCTCGTCGTGTGATTGATGAGTGACGGAGACGAATGAAACAGGGACAGAGATTTATCGAGCGCCGGCGCAGAGAATATGTATGATTATCAGCTCGGCTGCTGAGAGAGAGAGCAGCTCGCTCTGAATGATAGACGCTCGCTCAGAAACTCAACTAAATGACTCCATTCCCTCTGAGGAGTCACACGAGGAGGGCTTTTATTTATTTTTTTAAATATGTGTCTTCTTCATTCTGGGCCCATCTCACATATTATATTTGAAGATAAATATCCGTCTTATGCAACACAAGGCTGACAATTTGACATGTTTGATATTTGAAATGTGGTAAGGAACAGAATTCTGCATTATATCAACCAGTGGTTGCATCAAATTTCAAATAAAAAATGGTTTAGTGCGAGGCAGTGAAAACATGTCAATAAAATAACATTTTAGCCACTTAGCTAATAAAATCTACACTAACTTATCTCTACAATATCTTAACAATATGTTTGCTTCCTTATTTTACAATAAGACAGAATTTATCCATCAGTAAACTGATGTTTATGTTGCGTTGTAAACTTTTTTTCCCCTGCACCAAACCCCAGAGAGAAAACATGCGATTTTACCTCACAGCTGTCAGTTGTCGATCCACTGCTGCCTCCATGAAGAAAGTTCACATGTGTTGTTATTTAGTGAATTTTATATTTCAGTGGCACAAAGTGACCACACGAGGCAGCAGTAGACCAGCAGCGTGAGCTAAAATCGCTGATTTTCTCTATGGGGTTTAGTGTGGGAGAGTGAGCAGGTTTAAAATCACCAGCTAGAAAATGTGGTTTAACTGTGAGATAAAGCGTCAAAGATATTGAGGTTCTTTCATCAATGCAATAAGTGCGTTGATGAAAGAACCTCATAAAACCTCACTTTGAAAAACCTTTTCATTCATTTTATTAACCTCTATACACACAGACACACACACACACACAGAGAGAGAGACGTCAGTCTGTCTTGGTCCACACTCATCAGCCTCAGTGGAGGTGCGACAGTAATTGTCAGAGTAAAGTGCTGCACTTCATCTTCTGTTCTACAGTAATTCTGTCTAACCTACGATTTAGTTATAATCCCCATTGGCATGTGCGAGTGCCTCGACCAGCGCGCTCCTAATTGATCGATAGGATGTCGTCGTAAATCCCACATCCTATACACTTTATTGATCCTTGTGAAACGGCCGCTGCCTCTCTGCATATGTGATTGACTCGGCCCACACACACACACACAGGAGCGTGTGTGTGTGTGTGTGTGTGTGTATTATCATATGCAGACTGTATTGTTTTCTGCATCGGAGAATTACTGCTCGCCAGCACGACTTGAATGACGCCCCAGAGAGGGCTTCATTTCCTATTCACCTCAATTTATATTTACACGCAGGGCCGTAAAGAACACTAATGCACCCAGGTGGTTCGGTCAGAGTGTTTACTCGCGTCCTCGCCGACTTGCTTGACAATATTGCTAATGAACTCTTCAATGTCCTGCTCGTAATTTGATCAGTCACGAGCGGAACATGAGTGAGAGCCGCTCACAGCCGTCGCCTCGGGGCCCGAGAGTGTTTCACTGCAGGTTTCTCTGCTTTCACGCCGCACTTTACACTGTGGAAACATCACAATCACTGTTCACTGCTGTAAAGGCGGAGTTCAGGTGTTTGACGCCCGGCCGCGTCGTTTCACACTCGGTGTGTTTTAGTACATTAAAACAAAATCGTATTTAAATGTCAGACAAACATAGAAAATTACAATTTGAACCAATTATAAATAATACAGATTACAGAATAACAGAAAGACTAAAATGGAGCATAACATATAATCTACAACATTAAAATGATTCAAATAATGTACAGTGCAGCAACAGATTAATACTAACAGGGTATTTACAGGGTACTGACACACACCTTAAAAAAAGACCAAACAACCAATTGCAAAAAACTCATTGTGTGTGTCTGCAAGACGACACAGTAGAAAAAAAATACATAACAATAATAATATTACAAGGATAAAAAGCCTCATATTAAGGCTCATATTAAGAGAGTCAGCATATGTCTATTTATAATTAAATTACTTAATAAAATAGATTTTTAATGCCAAATTTAAAAAATAACACATTTAAATGTATGGATGGAACCCAGTGGATCAATGACTCTCTACGGACTTTGGTGTGGGAGACTTTGTGGTTTTTAAGTGACACAGACTTTTGTTTCTAGTCAGAAAAACTGTTTAAAAGTGACATTAAGAGGCAAACACAAGCTTGAGATTTTGTAAACTTAAAGTTCCAGTGAGTAAGAATTAGTGACATCCAGTGGTGAGAGTGCAGACTGCAACAAATCGCCCTATCAAGAGTTTCAGGTAACTCCATTTAGGCTTCCCATAGGTTCAGGTGTTTAAGTATTATTAGTAGTAATAGTATTGTTCAGTTTGTCTTGAGAAGTCAAATTCATCTTTGTTTGCAGAGAAGTTTCTTTTTTATTTTATTATTTATTATTTCTATATATGTGAAATATATTTAATTTCTGCTAAAAACTTTAATATCGCGTCGTTTATTAAATAAAAGGCTCGCTTGTGATGATAAAAAATAAAATATATATATGGTTTAGTGAAGAGTAATATTTTTCTTGACAAATGTGAAAGGGCTTTGACAAAGCAACTCGTTTCTCCCATAGAGTTTGTTGCTATGGACGACAGGACGCCAGGAGGACAAAAGACGCCACGTGTCCTTAAGAAATGACTCACGCCGGCGTCCATGTGACAGTGGCACATGTCCAAGCTCGGTCCACGAGGTGGGACAATGAGAGGATTTGTCGTAATTTAATAAAGCTCTCACATGGTGTCGGAGGCTGACGGGCCGCTGCCTTCAGGCACTCGTTAATGCAATTGTTCTGGTCAGACAGTGATGTCACAAATCATGCTGCGAGTTGGGAGACAGGTAGCACAGTTCAGGGACGGTTTGGACAGAGGCCAGGGAAACACATGCTGCTCTGATGTGTGCTGGATACCATTCCAAAGACTATGGGACGAGAGATAATATATTTTTAAAGGGATTGTTCACGACGTGTTGAACTTCACCTGATTTTTAGCCACTTTAGCCACAAAATTAAATCTACACCAGCTGAAGTCTGCAGTATCTTGATGATGTTTGCTGTCACTCAGCAGCGATTCACTGGAAACTGAAGTTTGATGTCACTTTGATGTCAAACGTTCACTCTCTCACACCAAAGTCCAGGGAGATTTTGAGTGATTTTACATAATGGCACACGGAGTTCTTGACGTTCACTTAAAATGTGTTCTTTTCTGACTTCTGTGTCTGAAAGACTTTGTTCTGATTTATTTAAATGACATGAGATCAGCCTTCGTCTACACTTCTCCTCTTTTTAAAGCTTTATTTATTTCCTTTGACCTTTGATTATTATTATACTTGAGAAAATGAAGCCTGATCTCATGACACTTATTTACCAAGCAGCAGCTCCTGTGTTCCAGCGAGCTGAAATCACTGAATCAAGGTAATCTAAGTCTTTTGATAAACACATTACAGGACATTTCAGGCATAAAAAACACTGTAGTAAACATGTGATCAATGTTAACAATAAAACGAGGATTGCTAACTAGGAAGCTAATCTAATCCATTCGACATTACCTATTTCATACTTGAAAACACTGTCTTAGCATGTATTGTATGTTAGCAGTAGAAAGCTAATTTAGCTCAACATTGCGCGGTATTTCACATAACACTGAAGCAACCTGTGATAAATGTTAAGTTATATAGCTAGCTAGCTAGCACACGAGTTTCATACATAAAACATTGTATTAGCATGGTTAACGTCAAGTCAATTTAAAGACACGGTATTTTGTGTATTTTATTCTTTACGACACAGAAAAGACAACTTTTACTTGCTGCAGGGCGGCCATTTTGAATTGTGATCTCAGGGCATGAAGAGTTCAAACGAGTCGTTAAATCCCAGTTGAAGCTTAAAACTGGGAAATTACGACCACCAAGTATAACTGGAACACACTGATGATGTAAAAGCAGCTCATTTTCAAGCTACTCCTCCAGAAATACGTCAAAATCTTTTGATTCATACACAAAACTGACATTAATGCCATATTTAAAGAGTGGACATGAAACGTGATAAAGGACAGAGATAATTATCAGACTTAAATAAAAAATACGAGATGTTGACAGTTTGAGGAAAACCCTCCCCCTGCCTCTGCTCTGGCTCTCAGTGTTGATGTACGGCTGACGTGGGATGAAGAGAGCTCCAGTAAAACTCTACATACTCGCCAAAATACATTTTACAAGTAGTGTTCTAATCAGGCCGCGGCCAGAGGCTCATAAATCGCCTCAGTGTGTCGGCAGCCGGTGAATAAACGCAGCCTATGGTCACCGTCCGCGGTGGATATACAGCAGGCCACACTCCCGACGCACGGCCTCCTCCTGAGTGCTGCCGCAGATGTTTGTGAGTCAGCGGGACAGAGGGAGGAACAACGGCGAGCCTTTATATCAAAAACATGACAAGCAGCCATCATTTATGCGTCTGTTTAATCAGCTGAGTGCATGTAGGCAAATGTTTGCATATTGCCGCGTGTTTTATGTCACGAGTAAGTGTGTTCGCCCGTGATTGTGCACTCACACACACATGGAAAGTCTTCACTATGTGTTAAAGGGACAGTGTAAGTGTGGTTGTTGGTGTTTTTCTAATGTAGCTAGCATGGCTAGCTATCGAATTATTATTATTTTTGTGTTTGCCATTGGTTTCATTTTCTCCACTCAGCTCCACTCTGATCACATCCCCGGGTTATTTCTCCATTTTCCTCCATGTACCATCAGCGGAAGCTCACGTACCACTGGTGCTACACGCACCACACTTTGAGAACCATGGCGTTAAACGGTCCCTTATTAATTTATTTATAAGTTTATTGATTTCATTACTGATTGATTGATTGATTGATTGATTGAATTAGAACAGCGTAAAAATAATTATCATCAAATCAATGTGAATGTGCCAAAATTACAGTTAGTTTAAGGCACACAGACAATTCCACAGGAATGTGTAATCAACTTTAACATTTCTTAATTAACATGTGTGTGTTTTTTCAACAACAACTCCAAGTCTAGTTTGTGCCACTTCAGTAAATCTGAACACAGAGTTCACAAAATAACACGTATGAACTTACTAATGGAGGCAGCAGTGGATTAATAACTCCTGTGGGATTTATTCTATGGGCTTTGGTGCGGGCGACACAAACTTCAGTTTCCTGTCAGAAAAGGTTGTCTAACAGTGAGATAAAGAGGAAAGACAGTCTTAAGATGACGTAGACTTAAGCTAGTGTACATTTGATTAGATTAGCTTTTGGTCAAATCTGTTGTGAAATACCCCTTTAAAAACTGTCATTACATCCATGTTTAGGAGCCAGCGGAGTTTTCATCAAGGCCTCGCGCTCGTCTGCATTAGCACAATGATTTGGATTCCGTGTCTCCACAGACACCATCACCGTGAGCTTGTTTTGCTCTTTTTTTTTTTTTTTAATCTCAGCTTTAACCTTCAGTGTCCTCCGCTGACAGGAAGAGCAGTTTATCAAGTGCAGGGATGACACCGGAGGTGATATATGCACGCCTGTAACCCCCCCACACACACACACACACACACAGATAACCCTAATAGCATGAAGCCCTGTTCTTGCTCACTTCCTCGTTTCCAACCGGCGAGGAAATTCCTGGAGTGGGAGCGAGATGATGAAATAAAATCGTACTTTGAAGTATGTACACTTCCCTGTCTCAAATTCTCAAATGGCATTTCAGAATTAAATAAAGGCACCTTGTCATCTGAGTAGTAAAAATAAAAGAGAGGAGGAGGAGGAGGAGGAAGAGAGGGGACAGCTTCTGTCTCTGGTGTGTTCTTGAGTTTTCAGGTTTGTTGTTTATAAATAAAAACCACAGACACACAAAGGCCGACTGTGATCTTGGAGTTGACCTCAGTCACATGTGTTAAACGTGTTTGCCTCTCATGATAAACCCATTCACTCTCCCACACCAAAGTCCAGAGAGAAATCCTCGGGGACACAGGAGCTGCTGGTCCACCGCTGCCTCGTGTGGTCACTTCATGTCACTGCAGTTAACCTGAATGAAGGACTGACAACAATACGACATGTGAACTGAGTGATGGAGGCAGCAGTGGACCAGCAGCTCCTGTGTGTGTGTGATTTTCTCTTTGGACTTTGGTGCGGGAGAGTGAGCGGGTTTATCATTAAATTATCATTAAATATCATCCTCTCGTTATCGACTGGTTTTGTTAACGATCGATTCTGCGTCGCTCCATGTTTGTGAGTGTTTAACACACACACACACACACACACACACTGTGTCTTCTGCTCAGTCGGTTAATAAAGACTCTGTCTCTGTCCTTGTGTCTCTGTCTCCCTGTGTCTGTCTCTGTGTCCCCGTCTCTGTCCCTCTTTGTCTCCCTGCTCTGTCTCTCCTTGTGTCTCCTGTCTCTGTGTCCCGTCTCTTACCTTGTTTCCCCACCTTTGTCTCCCTGTGTCTGTCTCTGTGTCCCCGTCTCTGTCCTTGTTTCCCCGCCTTTGTCTCCCTGTGTCTGTCTCTGTGTCCCCGTCTCTGTCCTTGTTTCCCCACCTTTGTCTCCCTGTGTCCCCGTCTCTGTCCTTGTTTCCCCGCCTTTGTCTCCCTGTGTCTGTCTCCGTCTCATTTACAGGACGTTTGTTGCACTTGACATTTATCGTGACCGCGGGGCCGTGAACTTCATGCAAACGCCATCCAAGCGTTCAGTGGCAGCGAGGCCCGAGGACACGAAGCCCCGCGTCATCGCAAGTCTTTTCACGCTAAGATAAATCACGAGGAGGACGGGGAGGACGTGGAGGGTGAAACCGCCGCAGGTTCGACTCCGGCCTCGTTAATTGTTGGCTGCGTTCACACAAATATCACTAAACTTTATGAAAGCAGCGTATGTTCTTTATGTCTCCTCTCATGGTTCACTCATGACCACAGGCCGTGTTTGTTTGTTTGTTTGTTTTTGAACCATGTGACCTGATCCATGCAGAACCCGCTGTGGTTAATCTCAAGCGGAGGAGATTAACGTGTGTCTGTCATTAGCTCAGACTTTAGAATCACTTGTGGTTTTTATGTTTAATGTGGTTTGTTTGTTTAGATGAAGAACGACCGCTCAACTGTAGTGAAGTAGTTAATAATTACATTTAATCCCTCACCGCGTTCACTTTCCTCTGCCACAGAGATTATGTTGTCATAAATGGCAACTTCCTGTTTAATACCCACTGATGACGTCACAAAAAATTATCACATTTTCAAGAAATCTCCATCTCTTATAAACGTGCAAAATTGTAAAGACAAACACTTACAGTTCTGTCAGATTAAATTTAATCCAGATCTCATTTTTTGTGGAATAACAAAAACACGATTATTTTTACGACATTTGTGGAATACCTAAAACAAGATTATTTTTACGACATTTGTGGAATAACTAAAACTCAATTATTTTTACGAAATTTGTGGAATAACTAAAACCCGATTTGTTTTACGACATTTGTGGAATAACTAAAACCCGATTTCTCTTTGTAAAACTGCTGTGTTTGCAGGAATCAGACACAAACAGTGCAGTGAATGTATTTTTGCGTGTCTCCTTTGGTTGTGTGTATCTTTCTGATGTTGTTGTTGTTAAAATGATGATCACACAGTTGTGAGTCAGACGATTTCTCTGCAGCCTGGAGCAGATTCCTCAGCGTCATGCTGTTGCTTTTCCACCAACATCAAGCATTTGAATCAATGAGCTTTCATCAGACGTGTAATTCTTTATTTTTTTACTGGTATATATATCACTTACAGCAGCTGCTGCTGCTGCTGCTGCTGCTGAGGCAGAAAAACACAGGCGTGTTGTTTTCACTCATTTTTCTTCCTCACCTCTCACTTTTGTAAATTACTGCCACTGCAAACTTAAAAGCGTCTGAGAGCCACGTCTGTAAATTATCGTCGATAAATTGTAATGAATCACGCTGTGAGAAGTTTTGATTTATAATTCCAGGATATATTACAGTGAGAGGTGTTTGGCAGGATCTGGTGGATCCATAGGAACATTCATCATCCTATACTGGAGCCATTTCTTTTTAAATGTACACCACTATTACGCCTTGTACTCTTCTGTCAGCTTCACTTTCTGCTGTGAGCTTTATTTTGAAAGCAGTCAGAGGTTCCTCTCAGGGGGACGCTGAATTTTATTTTATTTCATATGTGTGTGTGTGTGTGTGTGTGTGTGTTTGTCACAAACTCCCTCTTTCTCTACTGAGCTGAGAAAGTGAAAGTTTACGCAGCGGCACTATTTCACTTTATTTCCTTTTAATGACTTAAGAATAATAAATAAGGCTTTATTTAAAGCTGAAATAGACAACGTCTCATTATGACGGTGCATAAAACACATTTATATTGATCCCATATAAAACCAATATGTATTACTTTTAATGTGAGACGTGGTTTTTTGCTCGTGTTTTATGACTTTTATGGATTTTATTGTTACTGAACAGCACTTTGTTAAACTGCTCCATAAATGTAATCAGATTATATGACTGAATGAATTATAAATACATTCATTGATAAATTTGAAGTTTAAAGGAAACTTAAAAGAACAAATGAAACTGCAAATAACTTGTTAGTTTTAATTTGAATGAAATAAAGGGAAAAGCATAAGACTGAACACTAGACTGTGGGCGTGTCTGATGTTTAACGCAGATAGGGGCGTGGCTACAAGCAGGGGGCGGAACTTCCAAAGTTGTTCAAATCGCAAGCGGTGAAAAAAAAGAATAAGAACAGTATGAGTATCACGTGACAAGGATTAGGATTACATAAAAGTTATCCTCCACGCTCACAGCTGATGAGGCTTAAACATCAGCATCAGGTCATTATTTCAACTGTCTAACTTCTGGAGAGGGAGGGGTCAGTCCCGGGTTCGGTCCAGAGGGGGAGGGGCACTTTTTTCTCCTCCCTCGTCAGAATGTAATTCCAGAACTCTCCAGGTGAATTCATTCTTTGAGAATCAAAGGTAAATGATTTAATTATATGCTCTGCGTCTTTGTTAAGAAGCCAACTGTCAGTGTGTGTGTGTGTGTGTGTGGGGGTGATAAGGCTTTGTTTTGACCAGAGGTCTCAAAGTTGCTCTTTATTTTGCAGGCAGTCTCTTGGTGGCAGTCTAGAGTAGCTCATTATTTGGCAGTCAGTCAGATGGTGGACGTATAGAACAGCTCGCTACTTGGTAGTCAGCCTGTTTGGTTACATTTAGAACAGCTCATTATTTTGCAGGCAGTCTCTTGGAAGATTTATAGAACAGCTCATTATTTGGCAGGCAGTCTCCTCATAGATGTTTAGAATAGCCCATCATTTGGTGTTCAGTCTCTTTGTGGATGAAGAGAACAGTTATAGAATAGCTCATTATTTGGCAGGTAGTCGCTTCTTTCAGCTTCTCCCTTTAGGGGTCACTACAGCACATCGTGTGCCTTTTTTTACACCACACCTCCACCTGTCCCGTACTCTCACTACAGATTACACAATCATCTGCAAACAACATGATCCACAGATACTCCAGCCTGACCTCGTCTATCAACCTGCCCATCATCTTTGCAAACAAGAAGGCACTCAGAGCTAATCCCTGATGTAATCCCACCTTCACCTTTGAACCCACCCGTCACTCCAACTGCACACTTCACCACTGTCTCACTGTCCTCATACATGTCATTTAGAAGACGCCTTTGTCCAAAGCGACTTACAAGGGAATTGAGTACAACCTGCCAGTGGTGGAGTTGAACTTGCGACCCTGAAGTCTTTTGCACACAGGATACCGGTCTTAACCACTGAGCCACTCCACCCCCCTCGTACATGTCCTCGTATTATTTTAGTTTTATTAAGGAAGTAAGAGTCTGGGATTAAGACGAACTGAGCTGTTACTCACGTTTGTCATCGCACAAATAAGCTGTTTATGGCACCGAGACGTCGGGAAAACCATTTTCTGGCCCAACAAGGTAAATGAAGCATAATTGGAAGCCCATTACTGAACTGAAAAATGGTTGCCTTTTGTTTTAACAGCATTGGAATCGAAGCGAGGGCGCCGCTCCTACTCTAAACCTGCATCAAACTGCAGGGCTCAATAATTATAATGTTCAGGATCCTTCTGAGGGGCGAGGGAAATCAATAGACTAAGGACAAAGAACCTATAGCCATCACTTAATTCTCTTATCACTGTGATTTAGAGGAAGAGGAGGATGTTAAATAACTGTAAATCTTTAGCTATGACTTTGAGGGTGCTTTATGGCAGTTCTTACAGCGTCTCCGAGACAGAATGTCCATACCGTCCACAGACCACACAATTTATAGCTTTATTACCCTTTGTCTTAAAGAGCAGGGAGACATAGCGGGAGAGGAAGGAGATAACAGAGCAGCACGGCAGCGGCTGGAAGAGGAAGGTAAAAAAGAAAAGAAGACGTCGTGGTGGGACGCCATCATCGACAGACACACATCTCTGAGACAGATTTACGGCTCTGCTGGTGGACGTGGAAGACAAGAGAAGAGCAGGTGTGTGTGTGTGTGTCGTCCTCCACGCTGTCTTTTAAACTCACACCTGTGCGTCATTAAAGGCTGTGAGCTCGCTCTGTTTTTAATAAAGAGTTGTGTGTGTATTTAGTGTTTAGTTTTAACGTACTGCCAGTATTATTCAAGTATTATTCAGTATTATTCAAGTATTATTCAAGATGAGGAATTATGCAAATAAATGTGCAAACTTTAGTTTATATAGAGTGAAAATATGCAATTAATGAGGTCAGCATCTAATAATCGATTATTATTTTGATTTCTAGCTTCTTAAATGTGAATTTGTTTTGCTTTTAAAGCTATTCAAGTAACTTGGCTAGTTATCCAACTAGTTATTTAAACAACTTAGCTAGTATCTAACTAGTTATTTAAACAACTTAGCTAGTTATCTAACTAGTTATTTAAGCATCTTAGCTAGTATCTAACTAGTTATTTAAACAAGTTAGCTAGTTATCTAACTAGTTATTTAAGCAGCTTAGCTAGCTATCTAAACAACTTAGCTAATTATCCTAGCTAGTTAAGCATCTATCTATCTAGCTGCTAGCTTCTTACCAGCTAGCACTTAGGCTAGTAGCAGCTGTTTATTTGAATTATCTGCTGATGTTTGCTGAAGAAATGAAGAAGTTACAAAATGAGAAAATGTACGTTCATTAGTTTTACGTCAGATTTTACTTTACTGGAAGTTTGAACTGAGCTCACTGGTATTTTTTTTTAGTATTTTTCTTTTTCAACTTCTTCCTTTGGCTCTAATTTGTGCCGCGAGTGAAACTGCACAGTCATGGTTTTAGAGAAGCTTTTACAATGTCTGTTGCATTTTGTTTGTTTTCTTTTGTTTGTAGGGCAGAAAAAAATAATTATTATATTTAGTGACTGTGATGTGTCGTCTCATAAGGAAACATGTTAAATTAAAATAGCAGCTTGACAATAACAATAATGCGCTCACTTTATTCACAAATGTAATTATCTTGCAGTGAAGATGAGGATGTGGATCATTCAGTCGTGGACGGAGGAAACGAAGCTCCAGCAAAGGTCAGTGAACTCTCACTCACATCAATTATGTAATCTAAAATAAAAAAAATGGACATACACAAAAATAAAAACAAACAAACAGTAGGTGTAAATATATAAATGATGTTTTTAACACTAAAACTCAGCGTTGTAGACAGACAGACAGACAGACAGACAGGTTAAATGAAACCACTCAGGATCATTTTTACAGACCAAACTGAAACTAAAATGAAATCTCTGATGTTTTTCTCGTGATGATCAGATCAGAGAGAGGTCACAGGGAGGTCACAGGGAGTATTTTTATTATTTTCTTTATTTTTGTTTGTACCACAGAGTCATGAGTTCCTCCACACTGGGCAGATGCTTCCTTATATTTTCTTGCTGCGCTGACAAGTGGCTTATTGTTCCCCGTTGATAAGGCTGCAGTGTTCCCAGTAATGGGAATTAGAGGGAGACGTAAGTCACCGAGACACAGGGTGAGACTGAATCAATAGATAATGGGAAATTTCTCATGGATGCAAAAGGCAGCGTTGTTATTATCAGTGGCTGTTTAAGAGAAAGAGAGAGAGACAGACACACAGAGAGAGAGACAGACAGAGAGAGAGAGACAGAGAACGGCCTCTGATTTGTCTTTGGCTGGAAAATAAAGAAACAGAGCGTCTACACTTTGCTTGAACCCTGTGGAAGTGGTTTCTTAGTGTTTCAGACAAATACCACAAACACCATGTTCTAAAGTGACTGTTACAGAAAAACCAATTGATTTGAAAGAAGAAGACACTTGAGTTCAGTTCAGTGTGTGAAGGAGAAATCTTGATTCATGTGCAGTTTCTCTGCTTTAATATTAGTCGTCGTCGTCTTTTACTGAACAACAAATAAACAACAACAAACTCCAGTCTGACTAAGTGTAAACATGCAGGAGTAATCAGACCATGAATCACATGATCCAGGTACGTTAGTCCGACTAAGACTAGCTCTACTTTAGTCTGACTAATGTGTTTACGTGACTAAATTCTTTTATATTTAAATATTTAAACTACAGTAAATTAAAGTCAGAACACGTCAAAAGTGTGGTAACACAATAAATGTCATCGCTGAAAAACTCTACTGAGCCTGAACGTGACACGGTGAGTGTGTCAAGACAAATGGACGAGTGAGTGAACACAGTGTGAGCCAGTGAGCGACAAAGACATCAAAGGGTTTGTGTAATCCTGCTCCATAACTTCCTGTCTGCAGCCGCTCACAGGAAGTCAACACAACAATGGTTTCCTGCAGAGACAAACACAAACTTCTCTCGTTATTGTGATTATTTTCACGTCTTTATCTCACTGTCAGACAGACGTTTGTCTTTTGTCTCGTCGCTAAATCTTACCTACTGCAGCTTTAAATCTCTGATCTGATTATAAACACTTCTCTTCTCACACACACACACACACACACACTCACCTGGATTTGTGCGTGTTGTTGCTGCTGTGTTTCATCAGCGTCTCCGTGGTTGAACCCGTGGAGACTCGACCTTCTCGCACACTGATCCTCCTCTAAATGATTTCTCTTCATCTTCTGTGAGTCGACTAATCACAGCTGAAAGCTCCTCACTGTCATGAGGAGAATGAGAGGCGGCAGCTGAGGACGGCGGTGTCCCCGGTGTCTCTGGTGTCTTTACCACTGTTGTCTTTGAATTAAAGCTGCAGTACGTAACCTTTGTTGACGTTCATTATCTCCACCCCAAAACTCATCCAGATGTGATTGAGGGAGCGTTTGTGTGTATACGGCAGCAGAGCAGGGGCGGGTGGAGACACGACACATTTATCCAGTCAAACTCCAAACTTGTTCATTTGCAAATACGTACTATTATTTAAGTTTTGTCCTTTCTTAGCAACTTCCTGTCTACAGTTTGTGACTGGAGGCTGTCTCCACTGCCCCCTACTGTCTGAAAACCAGCCTTACAAGTCAACAACAGCATTATTTTAGACGTTCATCGCTGCAGAGCCCGCGAAACAGAAGCAGAGAAAACCGTTGTCGGAGAATTGAACAACAAGGAAGGATGTGGCTTAGTTAGTTGGTTAGTTAGTTGGTTAGTTGGTTTGTCAACTTCCATTAGCGGTAACAGGATGTAGTCACACTTCGCACAGGCACAGAACAAATCAGGTAACGACACCCGCTGACCAAACACCTGCTGCTGATGCATTCAAGGAACCTTGTAAATCAAAACAAATGCACAGGTAGACGCAGTAGACGATGATGGATGATTACGTTAAAATAAGTACTCCCAAACTGTAGGGGGAGCTCTGTAAGAGAATAAACCAATGAAAAAGCAACCTAACTTGCAGAGTTCCTCTTTAAAATGTCCATCAATCTTTCCAAAAACCTAAAAATTACAACATTTAACTGCACAAAACCAAAATGCTCATTTTTTCATGAAGTCTTGAGGCTAAAAATACAATATTTATGTTTTAGAAAAGTTGTATAAATCTGTCAGATCAGACCAAACACTGGAGGAAGAATTGGTATATATATATACATGTATATATATATATGTGTATATACATATACATATATATGTACAAATGATTATACATGTCACATTTCTCAGGTTTATGCACTAAAGAAAAAAGACAAACATATGAAGCAGGTTTGAGGACGACGGCGGTGAACACCTGAGACTCACAGTGAAGCTGCGGAAGAACTAAATCCTTCACATTTTAAAACTTTACGATGTTCCGCGCGCCCTGACCAAAACAAAACAAGATGACAGGTGCCAGTTTATGACATCGCTCTCTTTATCTCTGCGTCTCCTCGACGTCCCCTGACAGTGACAGACAAGATGGAGTGTGTGAGTGTGGGTGAGAGAGAGAGAGAGAGAGGGAGGGGAGGAGCACCGGGACCTGGAGTGTGTTTAGGAGGAAGATGGCTGTCAGTCGCTGTCAATCATCAGGCTTCTTTATATTTTTTGATGCCATCGTCTTGGCACAGGCTCGTCTGTCTCGCGGTGGAGCCGCGATCAAAGACAGGAAATCCACACGTTGTCTCGTTTACACCTGAGGAACGAAGGCGGAGAATTCAGTCGTTCTCAGCTGGTCAGTGACGCACCTGCACGAGGCAGAGAAAAATCTTATAAAACATGAAATATACCTTTGTATGATATCTTTCATTCTACAAGTGAACTCACGTTTTAGTGTTACTTAGTTACTTAGTTAGTCAGTTAGTCAGTCAACTGTCATTAGCAGTAACAGGTAGTAGTCACACATACACAGAACAACCAAACACCTGCCTCTGCTGCCACCTTGTGGTAATAGATGCACTGTTACACTGTAGCATTACAGCGTATCATTGGTTCATTCATTAATATTAATATGAATCACATTTTCTCAGTACATTTTCCTTGTAAAAAAATGTGATTATTGTTATTATTCATTTTCTTGGAATATCATGACAGTAATAGACAGATTTTATTTTCCATTTCTGATGGTTTTTTCCTCTTATAATGGACTTTTTTATCCTTCTACTACTACTATTATTTTATCAGCCTTTTAAAAAATATGTTATCAGTCGACCTCTAGTTAGTAGTTTTTACACCTCTGGTGTCAGGAATTAACATTTTTGGAGTTCATTCACCACTGTGGCAAGAGTTACAGATTATACAGTTTTCCAACCTAATTTACAGCCTAATGTCTGTGTTCATTTAGAAAATCTTTCCCAAGTAAACTTCATTTATTGAAATGATTTCAGTATTTAAAACATATACACATAAATCTTGAGTAAAAGTTTATTTTGACGACCCAAAAAAAAATCTACCAGTGTTTTGAAACCACTGCTCTAGAGCGACTGCCATGAATCATCTGTGTCTGTAATTCACTCACATGCTTGATTCTTGATACGTAACATAACGAAACGTAACGGAACGGAACGGAACGGAACGTAAAGTAACGTAACGTAGCGTATTGCTCCCTGAGCTCGCGGTCGCGCTAATGACCTGATTTGTTTTCCTTGGGTCAGTTTTTGAGCGGCTGCCGGTGACAAATGATCGTGAAGCTCAGATGTGACGACTTGTTCATGCACTCCAAGTACAAGCATCTCAGCAGAGAGCAGCGCGTTCGTATTGTTCCAGTGGTCGATATCGCGATCGATCGAGCCGTGATCTTTGAAGAGGAAAAATCCCTCGCTCTTTTTCCTGCTGCTGTTTTAATGGAAACATTTGTGAAGAGTGTGTGTCACCGTGCGCCGCTTTGGTGTTGACATCAATCTGTGCCGCTGTCCTTGGCGGACTGCAGTCTGCTTTTCATCACTTACACGGCCCACAGTTCCCACACCAGACCTCTTTATTGGTCCAACGCGGACTCACAATGACTGTGTTAATGGCTGACGAAGGAGGACTGGGAAAACCACACTGAGTAAAAAAACAACAGAAAATTAGAAAACTACTTAATATTTACTGTAAATGAGAAGCAAATTGATCAAAATTGTGTTGTATGAAGCATATGTTAAGTATATTCTGTATTTTGTCACCATTTTCAGCACAGAGACGTCACACACAGGAGCTGTTGATCCACTGCTGCCTTCATCACTACGTTCAAATGCGGCGTTTGAAATCCTTCGTTAACATTTACTCCAGTGACTCAAAGTGACCACACGAGGCAGCAGAGGACCAGCAGCTCCCGTGTCCCGCGAGCTTAAATCACGGATTTTCTCTATGGAGTTTGGTGTGGGAGAGTGAGCGGTTTACAAACTTTAAAAAAGTTGCACATACGTTCTTAAGACGCCGTAGACTTGTTAAAAAATTGTTAAAGGTCCAGTGTGTATAATTTTGGAGGGTTTAATGCCAGCTATCAATAAGTATGTTTATATGTTATTAATTTAAAATAAAAGTAATTTGGTTTTTGTAGCCTTAGAATAATAATAGAATCATAAAATATTCTTAAAGTACGGGCCTTGCTTTAGGGAGGCAGCCATCTTGTGCCACCATGTTTCTACAACATCCAGGAGGGAACAATCAGAATGTGTGTTTCATAAACGATGAATAACATGTTTTCTGGTACATAGAGCCTGTTATGGTTCGTTACAATCTGCAGTCTCACCATTAGATGTCACTATTTTACACAAACTGGACCTTTAAAGGCTGAAATCCTGTGTCTCCCACTGGCAGCCATGTTTTCACTGCTATTGCTTTGACTGTCAGTAACTCATGCAACCACACGTTAAAACCCCCCCGCATATTATCACTTTAAACACGATTATGAAGTATTATTACTTCATTACAATAACGGTGCTCGAGCCCGTACCACCGCTCATCCCCCGCGTGTAGCTTTGCAAAAGTCCTGCGAGTGCTTAACCGTTTGGCCTTGAACCCGCGCGCTAAACATTGACTTCATCATGCATAAAACATTAAAGATGTGCATCCAAAAGGCTGCGGCTGCCTGTTTATTGGCACTCGCGGCTCCATAAACCATCGGAGGGCGCGCGCACTCTGCGGCGCCATCGACGGCGTTTAACACGGAATATAAACCGTAAAACACAATAATAAACATAAGCGGGGCAAATAAATCAGATTCATAATAACCCCGAGGTGGGATTTATGTAAGCAAAGATAGAGTCTTTGCACAAATGGATGGTACGTGGCTGTATCACAGCACCAGTGAGACACTAATACAGTCTTATAAACACAGCAGCGACGCTCTAAAGTAGCTTCATCGCTCCTCCTCGGCGCGGCCTAAGTGCTTAAGTAATGTATTGCTTTCATAAGTGTGCAACTTCGTGGCAGTGGCACTTTCTTTGGTGAAGTGAAAAAAAAGAGTCTCCATGCTCTGGCTGCTGTGATTAAGAGGAAAGTACAAACAGCATCGCATTGGTATGAATTCAAACGGTGACATCAGCAGCAGCAGCAGCAGCAGCAGTCGTCGCTCCTCTGACAACAGCAGGGAGCTGTGGAGGTATCCATCACCGACACACACTGTCCCCCCGGCACCGCGGCTAATGTATCACCTCTGGATTACAGTACTATCTGTCTGATGGATGTTTTCTGAGTGGAGCGGGGGCCACGTTTGCTCCCGACAGGAGGCTGAGTCGCTGGAGATGGGGCCTCTGCTCCTGGAGGTCTATTACGCTGCTCTCTCCTGAGCCTGAATCCTCAACACTAAACCTCCTCCTCCTCCTCCTTCCTCCTTCACTTCCTCCTGTGTGTATATGTGTGTGTGTGTGTGTGTACATGCGTGCATGTGTTAGTCACAGGTCTGCACTGAGAGGCCGGCTGCCATCCTGGGGCGATGCCTGGGTTCCTCCAGTCAACTTTACTGCCTTCATTTGGCCTGATGAATGGTGCGAGTTGCCTTATCAGCCCCTCTGCCTGCAATCTCCAGTGGTTCCCTGGAGCCTCACAATGCTGCTGCTGATGCTGCTGCTGCTGATGCTGCCGCCGCTGCTGCTGCTGCTGATGCTGCCGCCGCTGCTGATGCTGCTGCTGCTGCTGATGATGATGCTTCCGCCGCCGCCGCTGCTGCTGCTGATGCTGTTGCTGCTGATGCTGCCGCCGCTGCTGCTGCTGATGATGATGCTGCCGGCAGCAGCTTCTTTCACACACACAACAAACTGAGAGACACAGCAAACAAAGGTGCACAGTTGTGCGCTCACACTGCAGACTGAAGGTAGACGGAATGTTCAGGAAAACCCCCGACTTTGGATTTTTAAACTCACATACCGATTTTAGGATTTTACAAAATGGCTGCCACTCGTACAAACACTGCTAGTTTTAGCATTAACTGAGCTATGAGTCGAACACACAGCACTGTTTCATTTAATACCAAAATACTGCGTCGGGGTCTCTCAACACTTTTGTCGTTTGCTCTCAAAAAAGGAAACAAAAATGTTTTTTTTAACAACTTAACAAAAGACTTACATCATAAAATAAGTTAGCTTAAGTCTACGACATGTTCATTGCTTTATTTCACCCTGAGACGGCCGTAAACCGCTCACTCTCCCACACCAAACCCCAGAGAGAAATCAGTGATTTTAACTCGCTGCTGGTCCTCTGCTGCCTCGTGTGGTCACTTTGAGTCACTGACATCACAAACTTAGAGATGGAGGCAGCAGTGGATCGACAGCTCCTGTGAGCTGTGATGTTAAAATCACTGACTTTCTCTCTGGACTTTGGTTCAGAAGATTTCTCCACTTTACAAAACGTCAAAAAACTATTCTTTTTTAGTCAAAATACAAACGTGAAGTGAAAACACACGACAACATTACGTCTCTACTATTGCAACAAAGGGGCGGCCATGACGGGTGCTAGCTCGGCATCTCCTGATTGAGTGTGTGCAGCGTATTTAAAGAAAAACAATGCAGCAACTGTAGCAAGCAGAGACTCTGCAGAGCACACACACACACACACACACACACACACGTCAGCCAGCAAATCCATCATCTTTATTTCTTCCCCCATGTGCTCATATATTTCTTGTGGCTGCACCGCGCTCTCAAAAATATTTATTTTTGCTGATTTTCTTTTGTTCCTTGTTGGAAACGACAAAAGAAATCACACCTCTGTGTGTGTGTGTGTGTGTGTTTCTCTTTTTGCCAAAATAATCAATGTTTTCCAGTGAGGGACTTGTGGTGCGACATGCGTGGATGTGAGGCAGGAGGATGCCACCGCTGCTGCCGCCGCCGCCGCCGCCGCCGCTGCAGGGCTCTGGTTGTAGATAATAAGTGAGGAGCAGTCCTTGGGTATGTTTTACAGCTATCAAGACTCATCACATTTGACATGCATTCTGGTGTTTACACAGTGTGCTCTGCAGCTATAGAAGGGAACAGGGTGTGGGGAGCGCACACACACGCACACGCACGCACACACACACATGCACACACACACACGCACACACACACAGGCGCCTCTTTTCTTTCCTCCTCCCTCTCCGTGTCCCGTCTCTTATCCGCAGCACAATTGGCGGCGTTAGCACCTGTCAGCTGACTGACTTCTTGTTCCCGGTGGCTTATGAAAAAATCATGGCTGCTGGGCTTCAGAGGCAGCTTTTCCCATCAATATGAATTCACCACGGTCGTCGCGCTACATTAGGCCGTGCCCTGTTTCCACCGCGTGTGCGTGTGCGATACACAAGAGGAAATGAAAAGAGTAAATAGTCCCCTTTTTAGAATGTTTCATTCGATCACGGGTGGAACCAAGTCGCCCGTGAAAGGGAGCAGTGTAACTCGGCTCCCAGGGGCCCGCTCACATTCTGGTCCCCAGACGTCGCAGCCCACTGATCCAGAGTGTGTCCCTTATTAGTGTCGGCCTGTTTTTTTTTACTGTAAATCAAAACAAACGTCGTCCCACGTTGTTATCGCCCAGCTGGAGTTCACTCATTCACATGTGTCGCCGTGTGTTCATGTGCTTTTACAGTGAATTTACAGTGAATTTACAGTGAATCGCGACATGAACCAGAGCCTCAGCGACAAAGAAAACGTGCGCTGAATCATTTTGACTGACTCAGAAACACTGAAACACTTCATTCATCGTCAAGTATTTTGTATCATCGAGAGTTTTTTAAAGAATTCAAAGCAGTTTCTGTGATTTTTCAGCTTCTTAAATTTGCTCCATAAAACAAAGAAATCATTTTTATGTTTGTGGACAAAAACAAAGACATTTACGAACCTTATCATTTCAGCAACTTCCTTCATGTTTACATTGAGTAGCAAGCTAAGCTAGTCCATTTAATGAACACATAAAAACACCATAGCTGCACATCAACAATGTTAGCACTGTAGCTAAGTTTAGCTAAGCAAGCTCATTTAACCTGTTTGCTAAGTATTATTAAATGGTTATTTCCTACATTTAAATGTTGCATCAATGTCGTTATCGTTAGCATTACAGCTAGGTTGGCTAACTGGCAAGCTAATTTATCCATGGCCACATAGAAACCATGAAGTGGACAATGACAGAAGCAGCCATTCTGATTTGTTTGAACAATTTGACTTCATCTTTAACTGTCAATAATTGACTTTGACATATGTAAACATGTTGTTTTAATACAAAAATAATAATAAACGCTCTATAAATATTACATGTGACCTGCCATTCATGACTTTTAACTTAACAAGTAAGAATGTGGAATGTTTTGAAGTGGAGTTAGGATTGAGCCATGGACAGAAAAGCACAATATAAATACAGACCATTACCAAGTCTTCATTTATCTATCTTTAAAAAAAAAAGATGTAAATTAATTCTTTATTATTATTATTTTTTTAAATCTGTGTGTATTTTTGTTCAGGTGCTAACAATGATGGCCTGACCATAGAAAATGAGGCGTAACCACAGTAAGAAGTGACATCTCCAATCCAGGTGAGTATGTTTACGATCATGGAAGAAATGTCAAGATTTAAAGTTAACGCGCGCGTGTCTCACCTCACAGGTCTCCTCATTGTTCGTGCCTATCAGGACGTGACATGGCGCTGATGTCATCATCATCATCATCATCATCATCGTCGGTTGTTTACGTTATTGCACTGAGTTTTCCACGACTGACACCACATGCGTAGCTTAGCGCATCAGCAAATGTAGCTACAGTATGTCTGCCAAACATTTGCACATGGAGTAAATAAATTAGTGATGGTGTTAATGTGGTGTAAATGACATTCCTTCAGTATTTGCTTTTTCTTTCTTTTTTTTTCCATTTTGTTTTGTTGTGTTGTGGAAGGTCAAATGATGCATGCTCTCATCTCAGGATGTCACACCTTGCTGTAGTGAACTGTACATGACGTTCTCTCCTTTGCTTGAAAGTATAATATTAGTAATCATGTTTTTGAATAAGGGCTCTTCTGACTGGTTATAGCATGACCATGACTCCCGCAGTGGAGGTTCAGCTCACTGGCCACCATCAAAAAGAAACCTCGGTGTAATGCCGATAACGTTGAGTGTTTTTGTTAAGAAATGTTATGTTGTGAATGTAATGTAAAAAAAAAAAGTCAGTTCCACCCACTTTGTACTCTATTTTCACCTTCTGAGGAATTTGTCTATTCTCGTCCAGTGCTGGAAATGAACTGTACATTTATGTAAAGAACGTATGCCTGTTTAAAAAAAAAGAAGAAAAAAAAGCTTCATGGTGATTGCTGGTGTCAATTTATATTTTTTTATTCTGTCTGTTGAGACAAACCTGACGTGTGAGGCCAAGTACTGTACTGTTGTGATGCCTTATGAGAATAAAAAGAGCTCATCAGTTGCTGTTCTCGTTCACCTCTTTACAGAGTCATGTAACGGTGGAGAGCGTTTGACGGTAGAAAAGTTTCAAGCCTTTATTAACAAAATAATCTAAAAACAATTCTCTTGTATATTGCATACTTGTCTTTCTCATTTTGCAGTGTAAGATTTGAAAAGAAACATGTTTTAGCGTTGAAAGGGGGAGGAGTCATGGACCTACACTTCAACACAAACCTATGGAAGTTCGAGGATACTATTAAACAGCATTTATTCAAACATCTTAGTACATGCGACTGATCTAAGCAGCATGACTATGGAAGGCATTAAGGAAAACAAAAACAGCACAATGGTCAAAGGCCAGAACTACATGTGAAATCAACTGCACTGGAGAGGAAATGTTAAAAAGCAACGTTATTTTTCCCACCAATGAGTAAAAGTTATGTTTCTCTAATTTTATCACAACACTAAAACTCTACAAATGCTTAAATTCAATTAAAAATGAAAAATTACTCTCAACAGAGTAGTTTAAGGAAGCCTCTTGTCTGCATGTCCTGAAGCAGGTCAGGGTTTCATTCTTTTTTTTTTGTAATTCTGTGAATTCAGTCGATGACCATGTTGAGAGATGATTTCCTGTTCTTGTATGTGCTTGTGTCAATGAGAGTGTTTACATACACATACAACACTTTCTCACAATGAAAACCAGTTGTATGCACCTCGGTACATACTATAAATATCCTTGTACGCAACTATTCGAAACATTAATATGAATACAAACAAACAAAAAAAAAACAGCAACTAATACAGAGGACACAGTGTTCTTTTGCTTCAGCATCCCATTCACAATACACCAGCTTTAGAGGCTCCACACAGTTGGAATAGAGCTTATTCAAGGACAATATAAACATACTTCTATGAACAAATGAAAAATAATTGGGCTTTCATGTGCACGTAAACACTCTGAGGAGAACTCCCTTTTTCACGAGGGAGGAGAACCCCAGTGAGCACACAGACCTTTACTGCTGTAGTGTTGAACGGGGCGACTCTTTGTTGTCGGCTAATTAGCACAATAAATAAAAGTTTAAAATATAAGAATGCAGCTAACTTTAAGGCCGAGCATGGTGGAAGCAGTTGTTGTGATAATAATGAGTTCAATGATTGCGAAATGTAAAATGGGAACATGGCGAAGGCAACAAAGAAGAGGAGAGAGACACACCAGGGACATTTCAGCTTTCCTTATAAAATCAGGTTAGAGCTTTAAAGTGCAAAACATTTCTACAGAACACTTGAGGAAAACTAAAATCCCAACTTTTCAAGCATGTCAGATGTAACTGAACCAAAAACACTGAACTCACACACATGCAGCAGTGACATGTGTGAGGGCAGTTGTGACATTTTCTTTTTTTTTGACCATCACACTCCGTTGTCTAAGGTGAGCAGAGCCAATGAGAAACAGGTTACTGAAAGATGCGGATATGCTTCTTGTTCGTCCAATGCAATTGTCATCCAGCTGTGTGATTGTGGAGGTGAACTGTAGGGAGGGAGACTTTTCAGAGACGTCATGACTGCTGTTTGTTTGCTTCCTCTTCGTAAGCATTTCCTGTTCCGTTCTGGACGTAGGCGGAGCCCGAGCCGAGACCGTACAAGTGACCACAGTACTTTGCATCATCTATATGGTCTTCAAAGAACATCTGCAGGAGAAAATATTAAAGCAGAAGACACTCAGAAAATGACACGTGGCATGTTCTTTTCGTGTCATATTATTAAATGTCAGTTGAATAATTAAAGGTTAAGACCTTTAGGAGCTTTTCTGATTGAAACACTGACCTCGTCAGGACCAATAGTCCTCATGGAGACCAAAACCTGGTCCTCAAGAGGCAGAACCTCATTTCTGAGGAACTGGTTAAGTGTAGGACTAAGATTTGAATTGTGGTTAGGTTAAGATTGGAATGGAGGTTAATGCAGTGTCCTAAGAGGAATAGCTGTGCAAACCCACGAGTGTGTGTGCGCGCACTTATGTTTCACAAAACAAAAATTTGAGGCGTGACTGGTTCCTAATTGACTAGTGCAGTGATAATCCTGTCAATCAAAGCATCTATTAAGACATTCATAATAAGAAAATCAAACTACTAATTATATTTTTTCAGTGGAGTATGCTAATTTGTCAACTCTGCGCCAGTGTTTCATTCTCAGTGCTGTGTGTGAGCAACAAACAACACGACAGATTGAAAGAACTGAAAACTGCTTCTTAAGAGATGACTGAGCCACGCTACGTTTGAAAACGCATTATTCTTTAAAACTGGGTCTGCATTTTAATCTGCATGGACAGAAAATGAATTGGAGTAGTATTCATCATTCATATGTCGACTGTCAGCTGTGAACAACAAGCTCTGTTAACACTTTCAGCTTCAACGTTCAAACAGCAGAGCAGATTTTTTTTTATCCCAGGATACAAACATTGTACATTTCTAGTAGATCAAACTAAAGGTTTATAAAAAGGTTTAAAGTAATGAGGGATCATTGGCAATACTTTGAGCAGGCTTTGTGTGGTGTGAGTTTCACAATATTAATAAAACATAAATCCTTTCATTGACTCCAGGTGCCTACCTCCCTCATCTTGAAGAAAGCCATGCCTGTGAGTAAAGAGTCAGAGCCGGCCTGATGCTGTGGTCCAATCCTCTCCAGCTCCAGCTGTTCAGCTACTTCCTGCAGGCCGCCCTGAAAACCAGGCAAAAATCAATCCTAAAAGCAGCTCAGCTGTGAAACTTTAAATAAATGAAACAGACGGTTCGAATTACAACCTGCTGGGACATTTTGTCAAAGTACCTTGAGGTTTTTACAGCTCTTCATCAGGTACTTGACGTCATAGATGATGGGAAAGTACAAGCGAAGAATCTCAAAAAAGTCCACCTCCTCCTCGGGCAGGTTAGCATTGGACAAAATCTTGATCAGGTATCCAAAGTCATAGCCGCTGAAACACACACACACGCACACGCACACAAAAACACACAAATCAAGAGGTTAGGTGTAATTCGATCACAAGTGGACTGTGATGTTCTTCTGAATGATCATTATCATGTGTTTGCATGTAGGATGTAAGAATCATGAGGACAAAATTATGTTTTTCACGGGTCTGTGCAGATGTCACTGTTTTTGTGTGTGTGTGTGTGTGAATATCTGCAGTAGTGACAAGTAAAGAGAGAGAGAGAGAGAATAGAGGAACTGATGAATCAAAAGCCCTTCTCATGCTGCCGCAACACAAATGTTTGTGTTGTTTAGTGTAAATATGGATAATTTAAATCAACAGAAGCTCTGACAAGTGTAAAACATTCTCTCAGTTCATTATGAAACTGAGAAAGTTGTGTGAAATGCACTGCAAAATCACATCTAAAGATGGATTCAGGACAAATTGGGTGGATTCATACACCAAAAACAGAACAGAGGTCAATCTCAGATATGAAGAGGCCAAAAGGTAACGACATTTTTCTTCTGCCTGGAGCCTCCCTTATGTCCATACATCACATACACACAAGGGCAAATAACTACACAAAGCCAATGCATTGTGCTCAAGAACGATTACAACTACAGTGTAGCTAATACAAGCAGAAACAAAAGACATACAATATACAATGCAGTACAAAATACAATGAGGTAAAGCAATTTATATTATGAAAGAAAACAGCAAAAACACCAAGAATATACAGTATATAACAATGACATTCAAGCCTTTTTAGTGTGTGATCTAAATACCTGAAGAAGATGACAATGAAGTTTCAAACCTGGATATTAAACAAGCTTTGTTTAATATCCAGAGCCTGGTTATCTTTAGCCTTAGTTTGCCATGGAGACACAGTGGGAAACTGAGTACAAAATGAAGATGTTAAGCAGCAGATTGTAGACACTGGGGGTTAAGTGTTGCTTTGCCACCAATAGTTTCACTTCAGCCATTTTTATAGTAAATGTAACAGGTTATTTGTTTGTAGCACAACAATCGTCGCTCTGCGTAACATCTTTACCTTTCATTACAAAGAGGGAAAAATGTTTTGCATCCAACTACAAAAACAAACAACAAGAAAAGCAGAATACCTGTGAAAAGACAGCCACTTCACCCCATCACAGAGCACCACTCCTGACGTCATCAGCAGCTCTGCAAAGTACAGCGTCTCGATGCCTTCGTCCTCGTGCTTCTTGAATTGAATCCCTGAAGTGGTCAGGAGCTCAATGGAGTCCTGTGCGTACATGTCCTCTCTGAGGACACACAAATATTTACTTTAGTGTATTTCAATTTGAAAAGTTGAGATAATAAAACCGCTTTAAGTTTGCCATCCTTACTTCATGGTTTACCTCGCTACATCGCACATTTTATATTGTTACTACTGGAACACAGCTTATGCTGCTTATTTACTGAGATTATCATGTTTATACATACATATACATGTTTGTTGTTACTTCTAGTAGGCCAGTATGTCCAAAAACATCAATATACACTGCCTGGCTAAAAAGAAAAAGGGTCACACACTCTAATATTTCATTGGACCTCCTTTAGCTTTGATTACGGCACTCATTCACTGTGGCATTGTTTGGATCACAAAATATATTTGCATTCATTTTTCACAAATATCCTGTATTGATGACGGGAGAGTGGGACCAAGCCTTCTCCAGCACATCCCAAAGATTCTCAATGGGGTTTAGTGTCTGGACTCTGTGGTGGCCAATCCATGTGTGAAAATGATGTCTCATGCTCCCTGAACCACTCTTTAACAATTTGAGCCCGATGAATCCTGGCATTGTCATCTTGGAATATGCCCGTGTCATCAGGGAAGAAAAAAATCCATTGATGGGATAATCTGGTCATTCAGTATATTCAGTTATCCAGCTGACCTCATTCTTTGGGCACATAATGTTGCTGAACCTAGACCTGACCAACTGCAGCAACCCCAGATCATAGCACTAGCACTGCCCCCACAGGCTTGTACAGTATGCACTAGGCATGATGGGTGCATCACTTCACTAGTTAAATCCAGGTGGCCAGGCAGTATAACTTCTAATCAGTTGGTATAGATAATTATCACAATAAATGATAGATAATAAAAATTAGGGGAAAGTTGAAGACCAAATTTAAATTTATGGACAGAAAACACTTATTAAGCAGAGAAAGGCAAAACATTCAGGAAAAAATGTTCTGTCTGGAGATATTTTTACACAGTGCATAAACATTATATTGATATATACTGAACCTTTGTTAGATCGATAAAGAAGAAAATTATACTGCAATATATTCTGTTATTGAATTATTGCCTGACCCTACTTTTTGGTGAACGTACTGGACTACTTTGTCTTGTTCCATCAATCTGCCAACTACAGATGTAAATCAGCCAAAGGCTATAATCTGGCATGTTTACATGTTGATGTTCATTAACGTGTATTAATGTGAAATGTCCCTACTCTGGTAAATAAAAGCCTGCTGAAACTGATCCCCATCACTATTTCTACCAATTTACTTACGTGAGGTTAAACTTAAAATTGAACTGCCACGTTGATGTTCCTGGAGGGTATTCCCCTTGTTCGTTCATAAACGTGAGGCCCAGCTGGATGATCTTGAGTAAATCCACATTGCAGCGCAGTAGCTGGTACTGATAGTCCGCGTTGCTTCTGAACTCTCCGATTGGTCTGGCTACGACACCTGGAAACTCTGTGTCCTGCAAGAACACAAGTAAGTACGCACAGTGGAAACTGGACCACGAACAAGGAGCTGATTTTAGAAGTAAAAATCTTGAACCAATAATCTTTGATTGTTGATTGACAGGTTGTTGGTCAGTCTATTTATTACGGAAATGACATCATCTACGTAAAAACCTGAACCTGGTGCGCATCAGCCTATAAATTTGACATGTTGGTTCCGCTCTAAGGAGTTTGATATACACAATCAAACAGGAATCGTCAGTTTTTTCTATGAGCACCACTCACCATAGCGATGTAGTTGTATTTGCGAATGACATGTCGGATCCTCTTCAGCTCCTCCTCCAGGTTGTTGGCCCAAACCTCACATATTCTTTGACTGTGATCCACAGTAGCTGCGGGCATAGTGCCACTTCACCATGCACCAGGAAGAAGACAGACTGTTAGATTCCTTAACATATGCTCTTTAAATGGACACATGACAGTGTATGGTTATCCTCACAATTTATGGACACGGACATCCTTTTAATTAGGACTGCTTTTTATCTAAGTCCATCCATTTAATTGCTATTACTACATTTTTATTTGCACTATTCAATTGTGTCTCTTGCCCTGCGATGGACTGCCAACCGTCTGGGATTGGCACCAGCAGCCCTGCGACCCTCATGTGGAGGAAAAAGTGTTAGACGATGAATAAATTAATGGATTGTGTCTCTTAAAGGAAACCAAATTGTGTTTTCTTATATATGGAAGTAGACAGAGAAAAATTTAAATAAAGGAAACTTGATAAGGCAGCAGAAGATGGACGGATGATGATGAATGCTGAGAAGCATCAAGAAGACAGTTGACAGAGACACGACCCTGTTTCTCATACATGTTTTTAACAAACTGCAGCAATGCCTGCTCACCAGCTACTTTATTATGTGCACCTCAACTACTTGTTAACACAAATATCACTTGGCAGCAACTCAATGCATATATGGACATCGTTGAGATGACCTGCTGAAGTTCAAACCATGCATCAGAATAGGGAAGACAGGTGATTTAAGTGACTATGAAGTGGCATGGTTGTTGCTGACAGACAGGATGGTCTCATTTAGGAAACTGCCACTGGGATTTTCAGACTAATCCATCAAGGTCACAAAAAATCATCAGAAAGAAAAAGAAAATATCCAATGACAGTGTACATTGTTGATGCCAGAGGTCAGAGGAGAATGATCAAACTTGTTTGAGATGACAGAAAGGGAATAGTAACTCAAATAACCACTTCTTACAACCAGTAGAAGTCATAGTAGAAGACCTCACCAGGTTCTATTCATGTCAGTTCAGAACAGGAAACTGAAGCTGCACTTCTAATAGACTCAACATGTTGGATGACAGAAGATTAGAAAATGTTGCCAGGTCTGATGAGCCTACTGCAATGTTTTGAATGATGGTGTCACAGTGCTCATGCTGGTGGTGGTGTTATAGTTTGGAGGGACATTTTCTTGGCTCACTTTAGTCTGCTTACCATCATTTGGTTCATATTGTTGCTGATAGAGCTGAAACGATTAATTGATGAATCGATTATTAATCGAATACTAAATTAGTCGACAACTATTTTGACAATCGATTAATCGATTTGAAGCTTTTTTCATGATTAAAACAAGATTTCCGATCGTTTAAGCTTGTTAAATGTGAATATTTTTTCATTTCTTTGCTCTGGATAACAAAGAAATCATTAAAAGTCAATAATTTTCCACTTTCGACGAACAACGTTCAACATCTTTTAAGGTTTTCTGATTTTTTATGGACCAAACGATTAATAGAGAAAATAATCAACAGATTAATTGGTTTTGGAAATAATCGTTAGTTGCTGATCATATCCATTCTTTTCCAACTCTTGATGACAACTGATGCCAGGACAACAAAGCTCAAGACCTCTCAGACTAGTGTCATGCAACTGGCTAATATGACTCACCAGATCTCAGTTCAATAAAGGATCTTTGAGATGTGGCAGAATGGGAGATTTGCATCAAAGCAGTGCCGCCAACACATCTGCAACAACTACATGATGCCATCATGTCAATGTGGAGCAATATGTTTCCAGCACCTTGCTGGATCTATGCCATGATGAATGAAGGTGGTTCTGCAGATTATTTAAATAAAAATAAATCATATCCATGATTCCAGTATGCAATATCTACAACTCAATACTGCCTTGTCATTATTCCAGTTCATGAAAAGATTAACTCCTCTTAATTAAAAAGGTATTTTGTCATTTGTAGATATCCAAATTCAATAACTTGATTGTAGATACCTTGAACTGGGATTGTGAGTCGTCACACTCAAGTTGTAAATATTGAATTGATATTGGATACTATACTTCGACTATACATCTCTATAAAAAATAATTTGGATTGGATATATCTAATTGGAGATTCTGCCTAGTTAAAGTCTGGTCATTGTGACTAGTCCAAATATAATAACGACTAGTGACAATTCAGATGCTGACAACTTTAATATGAATTAAACATGGTCAGATTGAGTTATTATTTGCTAAACCGGCGTGGGAAACAGCAGCATTCGCAGACTGTTGAAGCTAACACCGTCACAGACAGCTTTCAGCAGCAGCTCTGGGTGTTAGCTTCAGTCGCCTGTAGCCACATTAGCAGGCTTCAGGCTCAGCTGTGTTTCACACAAGCACAACAGTGAAGTGTCTCCGTTCAGTTCAGTGCAGCAGCAGCAGCAGCGGCAGCAGACATGCGGCTCATCAGTGTGCAAACCATAAAGTCAAAGCAACTAGCAGCACCACACACACATACATGTGTATACATGTGTGAGTGAGCACCGGGCAAAGCTCCTGTAGCCTGGTAAACTTACCGTTGCCAGCCGGGGCGGGTGTGTGTGTTTAAAGCGTGTGCTATCTGAAAACTGTTACTGTGCTGCACGTTACTGTGTCGGGGCTGTTCCGCTAACTTTTGAAGAGTTTATGTGGAGAATTGCATCGATGTCAACCTACGGCTGCCATGATAGCTGAGCCTCCAACATGACGTCATCACGTACAACTGAAGACGCCGGGTCACTTACGTATGTGCGTAAAAAAAAAACACACACACACGCACGCACCAAAAAACCACAACAAACAATAAAAATCAGTGCTTTTATGTTGTTCTAGTCAAATAAATGTAAGCTTTTCCACTGTGTTTAGTCAAATCACGTCCATAATAACTGATACTTCACATTATATAACAGTTATAAATGATACACACGGTATATACAGTTAGGTCAGTCCTATAAGTTGCCTGTTTTATGCATGAAGGCAAATGTAAGGTGAACAAGGGGAAACGGGTTTGTTTTGCAGATGGGATTAATCTCGGCTGATTTTGAATTAGTAATTCCATTTGCAGGTATACATTAATAAATGCAGATACATTTGTGTTGACACAGCATTCTTATAAATTAAATAGCAGCATTTTACACATAAAGTAGTACATCAAAATGGAGGCTCAAGCTTATTTTGAGATAATACATTTACTCATTTGATAAGAACTGTTGAATTATACACAACATTCTTGACTAAAAATACAAGTGGTGAGAATTTTTTTAAAGGGTACACTCATTCAAGTGTTTCTAGATTATCCAAAAAGGTCAAATGATCTGCAAAGATAGATATCACTTCAACTGAATAAACAGACTCCTCAAAGGTCAAACAATAACACAATCAATATTTATTGGAATATATGACTGACAGCAGTGTATTTCATTATTTATTTGTCTATTTATTTATTTCACAAGAATGTTGACACAGTTTTGGAGAAATCTTTCGGACAGAAGAAACAAACTCGGCAAAATAAAGCTCTCTTTTACACATTTTCAAACGTCCGTATGACCAGACATTTTAAGCCCTGTGATACAATTAAAAACATGCATCAAAAGAAAATTGCACTTGTCAATTTAGGTCAAAGTACAAAAATATGTTCACATGCTTTCCTGAATAATCTGTACATTGTTCCTTTGCAGTACTAGAGTGCATCTATACAGTAATGCCTACAACACTAATTCAGTTCAAATCCTAATTTCACACTTAAGATGGCACAAAATAATCAAAAGGTCAGTCAGTAATTTGCTTTCTTAAATATGTGTGTGTGTGTGTGTGTTCTCATGCTCGTCTGCTGGTTCATGATTCCCTTTGGTAAATCCCAATAAATCAGCACTGAGATATTATGTGCAGGAATGTATAATGTTGTTTTGTCTACAATAAAATCTAAAAGCTTATTTTCTTCCACAACTGGTAGCGTTAATATCATTTGGTATCATGTATACACAGGTGTAGATCACACAGTGTCAATCAAGCACAACTAACAGTGTAATGACTCCAAAACCCAGCTGAGGTCACTGTGGCCTACTGAGTGACTGTAGTTCATAATATAAAGAATTGGATTATTGCTTCTGCAGGCCAGACTGAAATCCTGAACCCTGACTGTCTGCGAATAGCAGTGGTCATCAGCAGAAACAGTTTTTCATATTCAGATTATTATTATTATTTATGGGAAAGTAGCCTACAAGTAGAACTGGTGATTTGTTTGTTGTTATATTAAATGTCCTGTCACATATTTGTTTTATACCTGACGATGCTTTTCGTTTTGGGAATAAAGCTGTTGTGAACTAAACTTATAGCAGCGTTTTCCTTTTTTTTAAATTGTTCATATTTAAAGCTAAAAGCTTAATGGTTAAATGAAGTGTACGGAAGACAGGAAGAAAAAAAAAAGTGCTCATACTTCCATACTCAGTTCACAAACACCTCAGTGTTAAAGTTAACAAGTAAATGATTGTGTGTTCAACATCACTAAGCCTTTCAGACCTTTTTTCACTGGGGTAAAAATAAAAATCCCTTAGCTACAACAGACAAGTAAATATGTATGTAGCAAGAAGGAGGGACCACAGCACAATATGAACATGTCACTTGTCTTGTTAGTTAGTCAGCAGACAGGTGACTATAGTGTACAGGTAGAGTTTGTCTACATTTGCTCAGGCGGCAGAGTAGGCAGCTTCATCCGAGTCTGGATCCCTGATGCTGTCCTCACTGAGAGGTGAGCGACAGCTCAGGTCTGCGATCCCTGACTCCTGGTCGCTGCCGTTGGAGAGGTTGGCTTCAGATGTTTTGTTCAAGTCTTGGTGCGGAAGGATCAGGCTGTCGTCCGCTGCTTTGGGCTGACAGGGGCTGCTGGTGAGGAAATCCCCAGTGTAGTCCTGAGGAGTGTTGGCCACAGTGAGGTCATGGCTGAGTACCCAGGCTGTGGGGCTTTTATCAAAGCTTGTTGCCTTCTGGGTGTCTCTCCACTCCTGCTGCTGCACTAGATGCTCAATTTTCTGTTGATAATATAAGGCATTAAGACCACATTTGTTGATTAAACCCAGGAAAAATACTGGAGTTGCATTTTTGACAGTGCTTGTCCTACCTGCTTGTGTGAGGCCAGCTGCTCCTCCAGCTGTTGTGTCTCATCTTGGATGACGCGCAGGTAATCCTCTACAGACTGTCGCGGATGAATTCCTCGGTCAAAATGGTTGTACAGGCCACTCCAAAATCTACACAAAGTGAGAAATAACCCATAATGGCTTCACTTTTGTCTGAGCATTTCTCTGACAAACAAACCGCTGCTGGTGAAGACCTACTTAAAGCAATAGGGGGCAGTAGACGGCCGGAGGAGCCCCTGAGTCTGGCTGTGGTCTGGTCTGTACAGAGGGTTGATGAAGTCTGAACGATTCGTCCATAGATAATTCCACAAACAGTGAGTTCTCTCACGCAGTCTGTGTCAAACGGCAGATAAAGACAAACAATCATCAGTTCTTTTTGTTTTGTTTCTAGCACATAGTTTTCCAAACAAGATGTTACATAAGACCAGTGATCTAATACATTACTGGCCATCACTTCTCCTCAGTCTTCTCACATGTCTGTTCTGTGAAAAGGAAAAGAGAACTGATGGTAGCAGCAGGTTTAAATCTCACCCCAGCTCGATCCTCTCCCGCTGGTTGTTGCCAATGAAGTTGCCATACTGGCAGGAGTAGATGTGGCTGTGAATGGTGCAAAGGAACCTCTCACTGAACTCAAAGGCACATGGGAACTGCTCCATCAGCTGCCACACACACTCCAGGAACTGATCGAGGATGGGAGACACCTCCTTAGGGTCTCCAACCCGGTGGTTGCACCTGGAGAAGAGGGGAGTGCATTTAGATCAAAATACTGCCTCTGAATCACAGGTGCCTGGAATGTTACGTTTCACAAGACAAACCTATGAGAGAACTTGTGTCCAAATGAGATCCACTCTCTTTCGATGAGATACTGAAGACACACACACACACACAAAAAGCACAAAGTTAGCTATAGTTTTCTAAATATGTAAACCCAGTACACCATGATTAAAAGGATCAGACACAGTGTACACTCACTACACGCAGTGAATGAACCTCTGAGTGGAGTCATTCTCTAATCGC